>NW_024728433.1:0-2153 GCF_018991925.1 Homarus americanus | reverse complement strand
GCAAGGACTGTGGGTTGATGGGTCACAACAACACCACACACACAACCAAAAAAAGTATGACTGCGGCTGGTGGGTGACGACGGGGTTGTGGGTGTACACCGTGGCTGGTGGGCAGCGACTGTGGTTGATGGTGTTTGACTCTGGCTGGTGGAAGCATCAGGTTGGTGGATGGATCAGGTTGGTGGTGAATGACTGGGTACAAAAAAAAAACAAAACAACAAAAATGGTGGTTGTAAAAGACTGAACACTGACCGGTTGGTGGGCGTATGACCGTGCGAATGATGGGTGAATATCAACAGACTGCATGACGGCTGATGCGTATGACCGTAGGATCACAACGGTTAGGTAGAATGACAGAAGTTGATGGGTGACGACTGTGGAAGCAGAAAGTGCTATCATGGGGTTGGGTGCCACAGTGGTACAAGGATTATCGAGCGACAAAATGGAATAGCAGCACTGGTTTCAGCAGTCTTAAGCTTAAGAGAATTGTGTTTAGCATAATGCCTAATGCAAGGTAGCAGTTTGGCTTAAATCTGTCTATTAAAACCCCCTTCCTAGAAAGATGAACACACGAACCTACGGACGACACACGAACACAATAACACATGATCATACACGGAACCGAACACACGAATGGACATACTCAGGATATCGGGGAATAAATATAAAATTATAAAATGCATAAAAAGTCTTTGACGGATAAACAACTTTGTAATGTTAGAATCGATATTACTGATATTATAGAAAATCAAACTAACTTCCTTTAAACACTCTTGGCTCTTCCTGTGTATAAGAAGAGTTTAATCTGGTATATTTTTTTTTCTAGTAATGGTGTTATCAGGGGAAGAGATTGTGTCGTTTGTGGTCTGTCATTCAAGGTTGTTTAGTGTTTGAAGCTCGTTAATTCATTATGCTTGTAGCCCCCATCTCTGCATACAACCCTGGTGCTTCTTGCTGTTGATACTCCCACGAAAATAAATTGTCAGATTAACGAAACGAAGATTAAAAAATTTTGTTTTAATTCACGGATTAACCATACTTCACCCAATCTAACTTAACCTATCCTAACCTAACCTAATCTAATCATAATTGTGTTTTAAAAAAAGGTTTACAGGCATAGGTAACAAGCTGGTCCTTTAACGGGAGAACACAAGGCTTCCCAACCCTCAACTGATGAAATAGAATCACTATACCCAACCTGATCTAATTAAGGACACGTTATGCTTTGTAAGATAGTTTAGTTTGAAGTGTTGTGAATCTCCGTGGGTGTTATAGATTCACTTGGTATACTACATGTGTAGAGTCAGGATATATACAATGTGTGTTGATTTTTCTACCCGTGTGTTAAATATTTTTGTGGGGAGGGGGAGGTATTTTCCTGTCGGTTTCCACTCTAGCTTTCCACCAATGTTATTTCACCCTTCTAGATTTCTATACCCTTTGATCCACCTTACCTAAGAGTGGAATGAGATAAATAGAATTGGTGGAATGGAATGTCTGTATAATTGATGTCAGGATCCAACTCTGCCCTGGACGACACAGGATTGATCGTCACTGGTGTTGTAAGACTGTACAGAAAACCGCCTCTTGTGTTGTTCCCACATATTAAAGAGCGATGAAGGTAAACTGAACAAGCACGCTGGGCAATGCTCGTTGTTGTAGTGGAATACACACGAAACTCAGTCAGTTGAGGGTGTAAATCTTCGCCTGCCTCTGGAATGCACTACACACGCTATGCCAAAACTGAGATATACTCGGCATGTCAACACTGAGACACACATGCTATGCTAACACACATATACTCACATAAACTATGCCAATATTAAGACACATACACTATGCGAAACACCGGCTGTGCCTAAACTAATGATTCCCCGCTCTACATGAACGCTGAGATAACAAGTTGACTTTTTTTATCGAGGAGGAGCCAAAGTCTTTCACGATAGTCACCGTCTTAGCTAAACTTGTTAACATGGTTAGCAACTTCTGGAAACATCTCGCTTAACCGAGTTATAAAGTTGTGAATAAGCTGACTCACAAAGGAGAAGTATTCCTCTACGAATTAATCTTACCAGCTTACAAGCTCTTTATTAATTAATGACAAGCGTTACACCTGTCCGCCATTCTAGGCCACGCCTCTCACCCCCCCCCCC
>NW_024728432.1:0-2801 GCF_018991925.1 Homarus americanus | reverse complement strand
CAGATAAGATGGTTGTTTTTGCACTGGGATCTAGACTGCAGTGCAATCCGTTCCTGTCTTAGCGACTAAGCAGCCCTACAAAGCCTGACTAAGGAACCAGCCTGACTGGGCAACCGCACCCCTTAAAGTTATCCTTATGCATTGAAAACATCATCACAGTTACAGATCACAGCAAAAACAAACTAAACAACCTCTTTTTTTCTTTTTCCTTTTTTTTTATTGGGCACCACCCCCACCCTACATCCTTGTGTAAGGTGAAGCGCAGAAACGTTTACAGCTCCCAACAGGGAAGTATGATAAGTTCATGCTTGCCTTATGTCTCATGAGTTAAGGGCGTAGAAGCCTGAACAGTCAATGGTTTATGTCTAAGCAAGTTATTGGAAGGTCCAACAACTTGTCCCTGAATACGAATTCACAACTTTCGATTTAAAGCAGGTACCTACTTTGCTGTTAGGTGAACAGAGACCAAGGGGACTAGGAAGAGTGTCCAAACAACTTCATCCGGCCTGCGAATCGAACCTGTGACATCTTGCTTGCGAGGCAAGAGCGGTACCGCTCTACCACCAGCTCCCCCAAAACAACCTCTTATGGTTGCTGCTTGGGATGTCCGGACCCTTCTGGATACTGGCTCAAATGAGAGTCCTGAAATAATAATCGCCCTTGTGGCAATAAAGCTGTCTAGGTATAACATCAACATAGCAGCCATTGGTGAGTCCCGCTGTAACAGCCCAAAATCTACCCCCTCCCCGGACTATACCCAGGGTTAAAGTGGGCTAGTCCAGTTTATACCCCGGGGTATAAAACAGGCTAGGCTATTTCATACCCTCTAGGCCAGATTATACCCCCCTCACACACTCAGAAACCAGTCCTATGAGAGTTCTGTTTTGAACTCAGTGGTCTGGCTAAACTATCTTAATTTAAATTAAAAAAACACTCAAACATTAAATTTTTATTTTATTTCTCACCTAACCTAACCTAACCTAACCTAACCTAACCTACCTCTCCCACGGGACCTGAATTCACGTGTTCTGGATCTGGTAGGGTAATACCATCCCACACCTCATTGCTAAGCCTATCTCTTAAACCTATAAAATTTGCTTCTCTGAAGTCTGTTGCAATTCTATTATTTTCTTTCTACTCATTTGTTAAGTTAATGTCTAATCTGATGACTTTGTGATCGATATTTCCTAATGTTTCTCCAATTATGATGGAAAAAAACTCTGGACATTGAAATACACAAGGGGGGTATAATCTGGACTAAAGAGATATAGTCTGGCCTTGCTTAAAATATATAAATTATGATGGAAAAAACTCTGGTCATTGAAATACAGACTTATTTATGAAAAACACAAGGGGGTATAATCTGGACTAGAGAGGTATAGAATGGGCTAGCCCAAAATATACCCCGGGGTATAATATAGCCTTGGCTATTTTATATCCCGGGGTATATTTTGGGCTAGCCCACTGTAACCCCGGGTATAGTTTGGCGGGGGGGTAATGTGGGCTGCTACACCGGCTCCCAGAAGAAGGTCTACTCACAGAACGGGGTTCTGACTATACCTTCTTCTGAAAGGGTAAGCAATGCTGTGGAGAGAAACCACATTTACAGAATTGGATTTGCCATTCGACAACCCAACCTACATAGGCTAACTGAAATGCCTGTTGCCATCATCGAGCGCCTCATAACGCTCAGATTCCCACAGAATCACTCACGTCATGCTTTCTTCATCAGTGCATACGCCCCAACACTGGATGAAGAGGATGCCATCAAAAAGACTTTTTGTGCTGATCTTGACAGATTGCTAACCTCTATCCCCAGAGAAGATAGAGTTATGCTCTTAGGTGACTACAACGCCAGAGTAGGCAGAAATGCTAACATATGGCAGGGAATTATAGGGAGAAACGGAGTAGGCAAGTGTAATCCCAACGGCTTGCTCCTTCTCTGCAAGTGTGCTGCACACATTCTCACTATCACCTTATTTAGGCAGGCCAACAAGTACAAAAGTTCTTGGCAATACCCATGATCCAAACACTGGCATCTCATTGACTTCATCATTGTCAGAGAAAGAGATCGCCGAGATGTCCTCATCACCCGAGCCGTGCATGGCTCAGACAACTGTGATACAGGACGTCAGCTCATCAGAGCCAAATTCTCCCTTCACATTACCCCAAAACAGCAAAGACAACAAGTCCCCAAAACAAGCTTTAATGTCACTCGACTGGAGGATCCAGCGGTTGTGCATGCTTTCAAAAAGCAGCTCAACAATGGGCTGATAAACAACTCAACAAGAAACTACCAAAATCCCTGTTCTGAACGGGGTCCCATCAAAGCTGTCATTACAGAAACCTGAAACGAGACACTCGGCCTGATCAAAAGAAAACACGAGGATAGGTTTGATGAAAATGGCCAGGAAATCAAAGAACATGTCGATGATAAACGTGCTGCCTTAAGTGACTGGCAGAACAACCCTCAGTCTCGGACCAAAGCTGATCCTTTGCACGAGAAGAAAGTGGCAGTCCAGCACGAACATTGCAGTCTAAGGGACGAATGGTTAAAAAATAATTCGTGTGAAACGGAAAAATAAACTGCAGATCAACACAAGATGCATGAACTTTTCAATTCTGCCAAAAGATTATATGGCCCAACTACTCATGGCGTGGCCCCCCTCCACTCCTCCGACAGTAACTCCCTAATTAATGATGAAGAATGCATACGTCAGCGCTGGAAAGAGCACTACCATTCGCTGCTCAACTGAAACACCAATGTTGATGTCCTGACTACCCAGCAGGTTCCTCAGCAC
>NW_024728431.1:0-22737 GCF_018991925.1 Homarus americanus | reverse complement strand
CTTCACTACATCTCACTTCACAATCTTCACTACATCTCACTTCACAATCTTCACTACATCCCACTTCACAATCTTCACTACTTCTCAATTCACAATCTTCACTACATCTCACTCCACAATCTTCACTACATCTCACTTCACAATCTTCACTACATCACACTTCACAATCTTCACTACATCTCACTTCACAATCTTCATTACATCTCACTTCACAATCTTCACTACATCTCACTTCACAATCTTCACTACATCCCACTTCACAATCTTCACTACATCTCACTTCACAATCTTCACTACATCCCACTTCACAAACTTCACTACATCTCACTTCACAATCTTCACTACATCTCACTTCACAATCTTCAATACATCTCACTTCACAATCTTCACTACATCTCACTTCACAATCTTTCACTACATCCCACTTCACAATCTTCACCATATCTCACTTCACAATCTTTACTACATCTCACTTCACAATCTTCACTACATCTCACTTCACAATCTTCACTACATCTCACTTCACAATCTTCACTACATCTCACTTCACAATCTTCACTACATCTCACTTCACAATCTTCACTACCTCTCACTTCACAATTTTCACTACATCTCACTACACAATCTTCACTACATCTCACTTCACAACCTTCACTACATCTCACTTCACAATCTTCACTACATCTCACTTAACATCTTCACTACATCTCACTTCACAATCTTCACCATATCTCACTTCACAATCTTCACCACATCTCACTTCACAATCTTCACCACATCTCACTTCACAATCTTCACCACATCTCACTTCACAATCTTTACCACATCTCACTTCACAATCTTCACTACATCTCACTTCACAATCTTCACTACATCTCACTTCACAATCTTCACTACATCTCACTTCACAATCTTCACTACATCTCACTTCACAATCTTCACTACATCTCACTTCACAATCTTCACTACATCTCACTTCACAATCTTCACTACATCTCACTTCACAATCTTCATTACATCTCACTTCACAATCTTCACTACATCTCACTTCACAATCTTCACTACATCTGACTTCACAATCTTCACCACATCTGACTTCACAATCTTCACTACATCTCACTTCACAATCTTCACTACATCTCACTTCACAATCTTCACTAACACCATCCTTCATCACTACATATAACATCCATCATCACTACTTATAACACCATCCATCATCATCACTACATATAATACTATCCATCATCACTACATATAACACGATCCATCATCACTACATATAACACCATCCACCATCACTACATATAGAACCATCCATCACGACATATAACACCATCCGACATCATTACATATAACACCAACCATCATCACTACATATAACATCATCCATCATCACTACATATAACTCCATCCATCATCACTACATATAACACCATCCATCATCACTACATATAAAACCAACCTATCATCACTACATATAACATCATACATCATCACTACATATAACACCATCCATCATCACTACATATAGAACCATCCTATCATCACTACATATAATATCATCCATCATCACTACAATAACACCATCCAACATCACTACATATAACACCACCCATCATCACTACATATAACATCATCCATCATCACTACATATAACCCTATCCATCATCACTACATATAACACCATCCAGCATCACTACATATAACACCAACCATCATCACTACATATAACATCATGCATCATCAATATATATATATATAACACCATCCATCATCACTACATATATTACCCTCTTATCATCACTACATATAACACCATCCATCATTACTACAATATAACGCCATCCTTCATCACTACATATAACACCATCCATCATCACTACATATTATAACACCATCCATCATCTTTACAAACACCATCCCTCTTTACTATAGTGATAAACAGAGCTTTATTTTGTTGTCAATTTCTTTAAATTCCAACCTTATTAAACCGTAATTCTTTCTGTATGGTCAAATTTTGATTTGACCTCAGTGAGAGAGCTGTTAGTGTCAGTACATCACAATGGTGTTCCGACGCACTGTATCGAAGGTGACTAAGGTGGAGGTGAAGCCTTGCCAGATGAAGGAGAAGGGCCCCCGATCTAACAAACTGCAGACCACAAAACACACTAAGACCCAAAACAACAAGACCCAAAACAACAAGACCCAAAACAACAAGAAGAAGAAGGAAACTACCACTTTCTGCCGTGTACAAAAGGACCAGTACCTGCCATGGGGAGACTACATCTTCACCGGGAAAAAGACACAAAAGAAGCGCTGAACCTACGCTTCTGATATTTATAAATACTGTAATAAAAAACATATTAATTGATTTTGTTTGTATTATTTATGCTTTTTTTTATTTTCATCTGTAAACGTGCTGTTTTGGGAATATATTTTGAGTTACATAATATTTAGGTACAGCAGTTTATTTCACTGTATCTACTTGTTTACCAAGTAACTGGACTTACAGTCTCCGATCGGGATTCTCAAAACAAATATTTGGCATCGAACTCCGTAAGTGAGCTCGTAATCTAGCCTGTAACTTACAGGACCTCAACACGATCAACCTGGATATAGTAGTCGCTATTTCCGGATTGCATGAAAAAAAATTAATAATATATGTTTTAATAATGCTTGTTAGACTTGTTTTATCATAGAATAATGAAGAAAATGTTTTGTACATCAACATACTAAAATACAATATTAGTTTTTTTACGACAAGAAGAGGCTTGGCTGTTCTATTTCTCGCTTTATGGAAGAGATGCAGCTTTTGTCTTCTTACAACTTTTCAAGTAATTTGTACCAAAATAGAAGATTTTTATTGTCCACATTTAGGGTATATTTTTTTTATGACTGAATAAACTTGCAGATAGACCTTATTAATGTGGTATAGCTGTAAATATCCTTCAGTAATGAAATCCAAATATGAGGTCAAGTGAACATTTTTGCTTAGACTCCGCCTTTGTTAGGACCAAGTTATAACAAGTTATTCTGCCAAGTATCCAATAAGTACCCATGACTCAGAGTTAAATAATACCTAACCTAATCTAAGTTCATCAAACTTAATAAAAAAAGTGGGGCAAAAAATAAGTGGTAAAGAAATTTTTTTCTCAGAAAAAGAATTATATTCAGAGGTTTTTTATCCGATACCTTCAGTCGTGATTATTTTGATGCAAAATTAGTAAAATGTATTTAACCCTAACACTACCTCACCTTACCTAATCTTACCTTACCTTATCTAACCTAACCTAATGTTACCTAACCTAACCAAGCCGCAACGCTCATGACACAATTGAGTTCTCTAGAAAGTTTTAATTTCATTTTCTTTTTTAAAAATACATTTGCAGAGACAACAAACTTTTGATAATTATTTCTCCAACATATCTATAAATCTGTTGATGATATATAAATTTAGGATAGGTTAGGTTTGGTGTGATTAGGATAGGTTAGGCTAGTTTAGGATAGTCTAAGTTAGCTTAGGAAAGGCTAAGTTAGGTTACGATACACTAGGTTAGGTTTTAATCTGCATGATATTTTTACTGAACTTTTAAACGATGTTATAATCCTGGCAGCAGGGTATCGATCACGAAAATAACACTTTGGTAGTTATAACATTTGATAAAGTTTATTATTACTGTAACATGAAACAAATCACTATAGCTGTACTTATCAATCCAGTATTAAATCTGTATTATCTTTGACCATCGCTCATTGGCCAGCTTATCTCTGCACTGTTCTCTGATATAATAAAGTATTGGTGAATGGGAATATTAATCATTTGTGAGTCACTTACTATAAAGGAAACTGTAACGGATTCTATGGACAGTTGGGAATATTTTCACGGAATAAGTCGGAGTAACTCCCCTCTTGCCCAAAAGCGATCCAAGGAGTTAATTCACAGAGCGAAAATCTAGACGAGTCTTCCTTGTTTGTTTTAGGTCATAACAACGAAAAGTTTAATAATGTTTATTACAATGATTCAGGTTTTACTGTAATTCTTCTTTTTTATATTTTTAGTATTTTGTAGATTTTTTTCACCCAGTTCATTTCTTGTTTAGATTCATTATTGCAATTATTTTTATTACAGAGTTGAATTAAAAGTTTATATCTAAGTATTTTACAGCTTCACAAATACTTTTATAAAATGTTGATACACACAGTGGACAGTTTTTAGTTCTTTCTTGTAATACCTCAGTATTACTCTGTTAAATTCTTACCATTTACACCTGACCATTTATTTATTTATTTTACAAATTGTTTAAAGAGAGAACATCACCAGCAGGATACAGATGATGAAGTAAATAGAAGTTTGTAACCTAACCCTACCCCCCACTGCTACCCCTCCCTCTTGTCCCACATTCTTACTCGTCACTCCTACCCCTTACTCCTACCCCTTACTCCCACCCCTTAATCCCACCCCTTATTCCCACCCCTTATTCCCACCCCTTGCTCCCACCCCTTCCTTCTACCCCTTACTTCTACCCCTTACTCCTACCCCTTACTTCTACCCCTTACTTCTACCCCTTACTCCTACCACTTACTCCTACCACTTACTCATACCCCTTACTCCCACCCCTTGCTTCCACCCCTTGCTTCCACCCTCTTACTCGTACCCCTTGCTCCCAACCCTTACTCCTACCCCTTACTGCCACCCCTTACTGCCACCCCTTACTCCCACCCCTTACTCCTACCCCTTACTCCGACCCCTTAATCCCACCCCTTAATCCCACCCTTACTTCCACGCCTTACTCCCACCCCTTACTCCCACCCCTACTCCTACCCCTTACTCCACCCCTTACTCCCACCCCTTACTCCCACACTTACTCCACGCCTTACTCCCACTCCTTACTCCCACCCCCTTACTCCCACCCCTTACTCCTACCCCTTACTCCCACCCCTTACTCACACCCCTAACTCCCACCCTTACTCCCACGCCTTACTCCCATGCCTTACTCCCACCCCTTACTCCCACCACTTACTCCCACCCCCTTACTCCCACCCCTTACTCCTACCCCTTACTCCTACCCCTTACTCCCCACCCCTTACTCCCACCTTCCCACCCCTTACTCCCACCCCTTACTCCCACCCTTACTCCCACCCCTTACTCCCACGCCTTACTCCCACGCCTTACTCCCACCCCTTACTCCCACCCCTTACTCCCACCCCTTACTCCCACCCCTTACTCCCACGCCCTACTCCCACGCCTTACTCCCACGCCTTACTCCCACCCCTTACTCCCACCCCTTACTCCCACCCCCTTACTCCTACCCCTTACTCCCACCCCTTACTCCCACCCTTACTCCCACGCCTTACTCCCTTACACCCTTACTCCCACCCCTTACTCCCACCCCTTACTCCCACGCCTTACTCCCACCCTTCACTCCTACCCTTCGCTTCTACCCCCACTGTTACCCCACACTACGCTGGTAATTGAAGACATCATACATTTGTTCACTTAGACACCACTTATTATTCAGGACCTAATGGCTATAATATCAGAGTCATTATTCTTAACTCAACTTTATATATATATCAATTGTCAAAACCTTCACCACAAGAAAGAAAAGAACAGTCGGGTATGGCAGAAAATGTAATAAACGAACATGGAGTAAGACATCAAGCTCCATATTGTAAACAAGATCATCGTCATTGTTTATTTATTGCGAGGAAAAATATTGTTCGCAATATAATTATAAAAACCTTCTGTAATTCATTCTCTTCATTACACTAAAAGGTAATGAAGTATATAAAGAAAATAGTTTATAAATTACTAAAATAAAAATACGTATAAAAAAGTAAAATAACATCTATTGATGGAATAGAAAAGAATTATATCGTAAGTGGGTAAAAGATTTCTTGGGTAGGTTTTAGAATACAATAACTGTTTTCTGCATTACACCCATGGTTCCAAGTCAGAAATTATCCTTAAGTTTTGTGAATCAGTATTTACAGTTTTTCTTAAAGGGTGACTTAAGTTACGGTCACACGATCCCTTTGATGAGCAATTAATTTGGAGCAAGAAATTACGAGTAATTTCTTCCAAATGTGGTCACACGAGTGGCTCTTGGTTCAGTTACTACAGCAAGAAAAAAAAGTTAACGCCGCTGTGCGAGTAGAAGGGAGACGGAACATCACAACAACAATGCAGACGACGCAGCAGCTATCCTTGGTATTATTGTTATTATTAAAAGAAATGAGAGAAAGCGAAGAAAAACTATTGGGGACTCGTAAGTGGCTGGCGAGGAGGAGGAACGAGTGTTTAATATAGACTGGTTCAACTATCGTAGTTACAGTAGGGAGGGTTGTTAGTGTGTGGAGAATGACCGGCTGTATGGGCTTGTGTTTTGTAAACAAACACGCCAAAACACCACCCAAATAATAAACTCAGTGTGTCGTAAAAAACTGTTTGTGCATTTTATACATAATGTTATTGATCTATGTTATATATAGCCAAGGTAAATACTCGATAAATAAGCTTCGTGTCATTAAATATGGTATTAACCGGGTTTTGAACCGATAATCTTGCTCGAAATAGTCAAGAAATTGACTATCACGATTGTCAATAAAAATGCTTCAAAAACTTGCTCGAATTTCTCGAAAATTGCTCGAAATAACTTTCCGGCAAGAAATTGCTAAAAAAAAATGCGCCCATGTGACCAGTGCTTTAAGAATTGTATGATATCCTCATGGCAATGGAAACACACACACACACACACACTCACCCCATACACAGTCACACACTCACCATGCACAATCACACACACCCATACACACACCGTACATGCACAAACCATACACACACATACACACACACACACGATCACACACACCATACATACACACACCATACACATACACACACCATACACACATACACAAACACACACACACACACCATGCACACACCATACAAACAAACAAACACACACCATATACACACACACACACACACACAATGCACACACACACACCATGCACACTCACACACACACACACCATGCACACTCACACCATGCACACACACACACCATGCACACTCACACCATGCACACACACACACTAATTGTTTTAATTTAGTTCTTGGAACTCTTAAGTGGCAGCGCTTGATGTAAACACTTCTTGGCATTTTCTGTTTATCTAGTAGCAGGTATACACACAGATGTAATATGAGAAAATAAATTATGAATTCTGTCCAGGGAAGTGTTGTGAATATGACCTTGAGATAACACTTGTGTTAAGTGTGAATTTCCCTGTCTAGTGATATGTCCAACTACTACTCTGGGCCGCGAGACAGTGGTAGTGATTACAGATTGCCCACGAGGGGGCTAGTTTATTGGGCACCCCCTTACATCCTGTGCAAGGTGAAGCGCAGAAGCGTTTACAGTGCCCAACTGGGAAGCATGCGGAGTTCATGCTTGCCTTTATGACTCATGCATTAAGGGCGTAAAAGGCCTGAAGGGTCATGGGTTTTGTCAGCAAGTTACATAAAGTGACAATGATGAGTGTGTGGGGGGAAAATTCCCGGTACAATTTATCTGTTTATGGCAAAGTGTGGCAGGTCCCTATTAATGTGAGCGGTGTTTACTGAATCAGCTGACCCTGGCTCGACCTTTTGAGAGACGCAAGCCAAGTGATCTAAGAGTCGTGAATAACATGGTGAATTACTTGGTGTTATTCATTTGGGTGAATATTTGTATAAATCAAAGGTGCTGTCACACACACACACACACACACACACACCACACGTGGCACACCACCAACACACAGTTTCTGAGAAGGAGTTTGAGATTGTATTTAACGAAGTCTTAACTGGGAAAATGTTGTATGGCTTTTGTTATGGGGTAAGTTCTGGCGTGAACATTAAGACTATTTTCATAATTTTTGTAACTAATATTTTTATCTGCCTGGTACAATTATTTATTAATTTGTATTGTAAGTTATGTCTTGATAGTCGATGTAATGTAACAATTTATTTTTTGTGTTAATGTTCATATAGATTGGTTCAGTGTTGCGGCTCTGACTCGTCAACGATGTTAATAAGCTCTTGAGTACATACTGCTGGTGAAACTATGTTATATTAACAACACGACAGACAAGTACTATAATACCTTAACATTTAACAATAATTCAGCCTTAATTTAATTTTTTCACCAACTTAAGACACATAACCCAGAAGGAAGTAAGACGGGCAACATAACGCGGGATATCGTGGCTTCACTAAGTGCAAATTATGGAACTTGAGGTAACACATTATGGGAAAATGCGAGCCCTGCTAAGTGGTTCTCCTCAACATGGACGCAAACATCAGATGGACAAAGAAACAGAAGAACCCCGGATATACATTCATTTATTCTACAAAAAAGTTACGTAAACGAGCGTTAAATACGTTTAAGTAATCACAGTTTACGAAGCTGAAGTCGAGATATTAGAAGATGAAGAAGACTTTAGCATATCAGTATACCCCACGACCGGCGCCAGGATGTTAAGTGTGCCATCAGGGTATATTAGCGCTGAGAGACGGGTGCTATCGTGGTATATTAGCATACCTTCACCCTGAATGGTATATCAAAAAGTACAGGATTTACTTCACAGATATTTAGTTATATCTATCGGTATATTATATAAATTATATCAATATATCTGTGTATACCAAATATGGCATCAGAGTATATCACCGTTTGCCATCATATTCTCTAAATAACCTCAAAGTATACCCCCGAATGTTTAATATCATACACTATAAATGACACTGTAGTATGTTAGTATATAATCAGGGTATAACATAAATAATATCAGCATTGTTTAGAATATCATATATATTAAGCGTGAGGAATGGATGTATATGATTCAATATATCACAGTTACATAAAGCGGTATGTCAGCTCATCAGCATATCACTAGAATGACATCAGAGTATAGGACACTATACTCCAATAAATACTGTCAGGTATCTAAGTATATCAGGGTAATCACTGAGAAGTGTCAGAACATATCAGCATATTCCTTGACTGGTAACAAAGCATATCAACATACTCAAAGTATAATCAATGTCTCCGGAATAAACAAGCCAGTGACAGCAGCATATATTTCTGAAAATCAGCTGTGAAATATGTTCAGAACAGCCCAAAGTATACTATAATACTAAGCAACATTTGAAATATACCAGTATACTTCTTAACAGTCAGGGAAAAAATCATTATACAGATTAGTGTCCTCGAAGCAGATCAACTTGTCTCCTGCTTTCTGGGGACCCATTAGTGGCATATCAGTATATCCAAAGAGACACATCGGAGTATATTACCATATATCCCAAGTGCCATGAAGGGATATCAACATACCTGAGTATATTAACTAGCTCTCATAGTCTTCCACTCTCTCTTAGATCCATCAGAATATGTCAGCATATCACCCTATCTTCTGAAGGTCCAGTTTACCTTGTTCCGAAAGTATGTCGAAGCATACTAACAGATCCCCTGAATGCCTTGAGAACATATCAGTATACTTCTAGGTTAATTCATATCATATCAGTATATCCCCTGAATCTAAGGTATAGCTAACCTCATTTCAAATTATTATTAGAGTATGTTAACATATTCCCTTAGAAGCATACCAGCATATCTCTTATGTCATTACAGTCAACCAGTATACGCTCAGAGATAGATGCAAGCATATCAGGGTATATTAGCATACCCTGTAAGAGAGATATGAGCCTAGCTACATAACCAAGTATATCAGCATACCCCATATGCTCTTATAGTACATCAGCACACCCTCTGAGAGACAGAACCATACCAACATATCAGAACATATTAGTATATCCTTTAGAGTGATATGAACATAATGGCATATCAGATGACAAGAGTATATCAGCATAGTCTTTGAGGAGCATATCAGACCAACCTAGCATAAGCTCTTTAAGATAGATGGGAGCATATCTTAAATAGACTGGAACATACCAGAGCATATTAGCATATTAGCATATTAGCAAGGTGAGGAGGAGGAGGAGGAGGCAGGTGTCCACCGACCAGGTATGCCGATAGTCTGGTGATAATGTGGGTAAAACTGGTGTGTGTGTGTGTGTGTGTGTGTGTGTGTGTGTGTGTGTGTGTGTGTGTGTGTGTGTGTGTGTGTGTGTGTGTGTTCGTTCTCATGTTTATTTCTTGTAAGGTATGTGTCACCTAGCCGGCCATTTTGTTTACATTTTTCGGTCGCTCTAAAATACCATTAAAACAATATTGAGTATAAACGTTTGGCTCAACTGATGATCTCAAACATGTCCCAACTTTTTTTTGCCTCAACTCCACATTCTGTAACTCATTTAGGTAGATGTCCCTCACTACACATACACTGGACTATGTGTAATGTTGCAGCTAATGTGTTATCAAGATATTGCACATTATAAGTTCATGTGTGGTCATTATTATATCAAACGGAGGAATTTTAAAGAGCTATTACACCACCTGTATCATTAGTTGTCGCCAGGTGAAGGAATGTTTAGGTAGATTATATTTTATTTACTGTAATTAAAGTTTCAATACCTAAGACGTTCCACTATAAGAGTCTTTCAACCTCAGGTAAGGTCTAAAGACTTTCTACTCTAGGTCTTACACCCTGGAGTAGCTGTATCGTCCACATAGGTAATTACTCCACAAGGAACTACAAGTTACACCTTGATGTAATACTTCATTTATTGCCAAACTTTATAGGGAAATATTTTTTCACAAAGAATTTCAAGTTACAATTTCACATAACAAGTCACATTACAAACGTTCCTTCGGCTTACAGTTAAACTTTGCAATGTCAAGATATTTTTTTCACTGCAGAGGAAAGTATGCGTCATCATCACCACACACACACACACAAAGACAAAACTCCTGTATCCAGATTCTCAAAAGTTTATAAATTAAATTCTTCCCTAAAATTAAACAGACAATACATCTATTTATCATAGAGTATGTGAACAATATCGACGCCATATTGGTTACCATCTTTGAGTTATATAATTAGTTAGCTTCATAGTGTTAATTATTTAGTTAAAAAGGAAAAATAATCTACTAGTGTGTGTTGTGACCAAAATATATCAACATTGTATTTACTTTCTCCTCCAGGGGGCACTAAGTCTAGAAAAATGACACAATTGACATCTACATAAAGTGACTGATCAAGGGTAGATATTGGCTACCTTTTGTGTTACTTTGAGGTCGTAAGAACACACAGAGCTGCTCTTAAGGATGTTTACCACAATACACCTCAACCAGTTTCTCATTCACTAAGGTCAAACAATAAATCTGGTTCACAAGATACACCGTAAATTTTATTAGAATACAATAATCAATTACTGTATTATTGTATTGAGGCGAATAGTCTTATGGTGTTAAGATGTGTTCTTAAGCCACGAAGGTAAACAAAAGGTATTCAATATCTGCCTTGGTTGACGATGATCTGTAGACGTTAGCAAGTCCTCCTCCTCCTGCTCTCGAGTAAGGTAAGGAAGGCCTCACCTGACCAAAATTGTTAATTAAGATAGATTACCTGAAGATTAACCCTCCCAGCTTATTTCAACTAATGATTAACCTAACGCTACTTGGGAAGTTAAGTTAGGTTAGGTTAGGTTAGGGTAGGGTAGGGTAGGGTAGGGTAGGGTAGGGTAGGGTAGGTCAGGTCAGGTCAGGTCAGGCAGTGCCAGTGTAGTTAATCTTGAGGTTAAATAAACTAGAGGCTAATCTTCACATGAGCCAGTAAGACACTTTGACGGAGGCGGTTACGTACAACAGGAAAGCTCTGATAACATATAATGTACAGTATATACCGTTTAAGTTGCGTCAGCAGCTCTATACACCACTTATTGACTTACTCATTCACTGCCGTAGAAATATTTACTTCTCTAACAGTTTTCTATATGGTTCCCAGTCATTATAATACGACCTTGTAAAATCAAATGATCTAAATTAAACTAAACTTATCCAAATTAAACTTATTAGCTAACAAATCCTTCTAAAACACGATATATGCAAATCAAAAGTTCTAAATTCAACTTAACTTATCGTAATATAACTATTATAACTAAACCATTTTAATTAAACCTAACCTAAACACCTCAAGTGCCACAAACAGAAGGAAAAAACACCTTTAATATTATCGTGTAGGAGGCCCCTGTAACCCACTAACTCCAGGTAATGCATCTATATCAATCTACCTGCGTTAGAAGCTCTATACGTGGCTATGATCGTTACCCACTGCTGGAGAACATTTGTACTTCTATAATTACCCCTGGAGAAACAATGCACCAATTTACGATTTATTTATTTTATTTTTCATTTATTTTTTATTCTTGGTCCATACTGTAAACATCGCCCGCTTGTGAGTCCCGTCAGCCATTTTGTTCTAACTTTCGGGGATTCTAAAATAAGCTATAAATAAATAAATAAATAAATAAATAAAACAAGCATCTTTTGTTTTTCTAACCCATGAGCTGTGAGTCTTCATTATATACTTCAACATTACTGTAAACTAAGGCTAGAGAGGGTGTGTACAGTACTAGTGGAGTCAAGACGAGAAGGTATTTCAAATCCATAAAGGGTTTTACAAGTGGAGAGTCTTACAAGTGGAGGGTCTTACAGGTGGAGAGTCTTACAAGTGGAGGGTCTTACAGGTGGAGGATTTTAATAAGGATAAATACAGCAAGTCTTACAGTTGAATCAGCCAAGTCGAGGAAAACTCTTAAGAGTCACGTAACTTCTACCTGGTGTTACCTGTAATCAAGCTAAGGTATATGTAAGAAGAATATTATCTCGTTACTATCCATTCCTCTTCCACTATCCTGCGAGGTGGTGTATTAATAGGCACAGATACTCATGATAAAGAAGGAATAAAGAGAAAGACGCAAGATACCTATAAAATGCGACAGAATATACCCACACATGCGTAATCCTAACCCATCCCAACCCAACCCAACCCTATCCTACCCCCAGCTTCACCACAGTACACAAAGTCATTCTTGGTATCAGAATGACGCCTAAACACCCTGTATCGCCTAAGACACATTTGAATCGGATGGTTCGTTGACGGTTTTATTTCTTCGGTATAAACCAGAGAAGCAATTAGTTCGTGGGAACAGTGAGTCAAAATACTTCACATCAGCTTCGTTTACGACCTCCAGCTGATATTTACTTCTGTTGTCTATATCAATCACATTTTATAATGAAAACAAAAATATGGTTAGTTACTTAAAATGAAAAAACATCATACTTAGATACTTAAGAGTGAGGAAAAAAGATACTTAAGATACTTAAAAATAAAAACACTCTTTGATACTTAAATTAGGACAAAATAAACGGACATAAAGATTTAACTATGAGCGGTGGATATTACGACATGTACCGGCTATCAATACAGAGGCGCTATTTAGCCGTGAAGTTCTCTCAGAAACTCAACAAGACAATATGTGGTCACGTAAAAATTTCAGGTTAATTTTTAACACCATCCGTCATTTTAAACCTTGGCACCTGTAGATTAAGAAAATATATGGTGATATTTTTTCTGATGGGATAAAGGTCGTATTTGTCCAGAGAAGTAAGAGAGGAAAAAATCACTTGAGAGGCATGACGCACAGAGTGTCTAAGGTGATAAAAGATCATATACTACCATTTGGGTTTTCAAATTAAGTTCATTACATAAAATATCAAACTCATAAAGATTACAAAAGAACAGAACATCATGAGCTCTCTACAGCTATTGTCAGCCGTCAATATGCTGATGTACAGAAGCTACACAATGTTATTGGTGACTGTAATCCCAGGAAAATGATGCTCTTTTAAACTTGGTAACTGGAGCTGTAATGCCAGAAAATGCCAAATATGACAATCTATGTGCATATGAAGTTGGAAGACAAAATTATGAAAATTTTGTCAAGAAACGTATTGTTGGTCCATTGAGCATCTGGGAAAAGATGTCCAAGGTTAATCTTCTGTCGTGGAAAGCAGCAAATAAGACTTCAACCATCAAATTGCTATCACAAGTTATAGAACTTAAGCAGGACATACAGTATATGCATCACAGAAGGGCAGCACTGTACATATCAAGTCACCAGACACTGATGTGTTTGGCATATTAAAGCAGCCTCAACTTGGAGAAAATACAAGTATGAAAACAGGAACTGGTGAGCGACGACACATTGGGCAGAGAGCCTTACAGGTTTCCATGCCTTCACAGGATCTGACTGCATTGGAAAATTTGTTGGCAAAGGAAAGAAAGCATGTTGGAGCACTTTGATGAAATCTAACACAAAAGTCCTAGATGCATTCAAGATGCTGAGTAGACCAAATGCCCTCCAGCAGACATGTTTATTGGTCTAAAGGAATTTGTATTTAAGCTCTACTGTCCACGAATGACTTTCACTAAACTGTCATAACTTAGATGGCATCTCTTCAAGAAAACGCAGGCAGAAGCTGGAGAACTACCAGCGACTGCAGCAACTCTAAAGTATCATATATTGAGAGGAAGGTATCAAGCTCTTCTGTGGTCTTGTGATGCAGACAGTGAAATGCTTTCACAATTAGAGCATGGCTGGAAGATTGACAATGACTGTTTCATACTAGTAATATCAGACCAACCACCAGCTCCAGAAGCAATCACAGAACTTGTTAAATGTGGATGTGGCGTCAGGAAATGTGGATCATTGTCATGTTCATACAGAAAGAATCAGAAAGAATAGCATGACATGCACCGAGATGTGTAACTGTCAAGCAGATGATGAGAAATGCCTAAACAAGGTGAAGGAATCTGTTGTACACAGAAGACTCTGATGACGAGGACTGAAGCAATGTCGTAAATAATAACTTGTGACTTGTTTACACATGATGTATAACACTACAAACTTTTAATAAATATAAAACGGTGGTTCTAAGCTTTTCAGATAATGGTAATATGTATATGTTTAATTTCCAGTATTTGTCTTTAGCAAATAATTTTACTTACTGCAATCTCTTCTTTGCCAGAGACAGGATGGCATATATGAGCAGCCATGTTTGTAACACACTTATGATATTATAACAGCATTCATGATATATTATGTTAAATTGTAATCATATAATACTACATGTTCATAGGTTATTAGTCATGTTTTAAGTTAATTAGGACTTAATGGTAATACATCTGTGGTTCATTACGCCGCTCTTTAATAAAACTTCTTTAAAGGCATAAAACTTATAATAAACCGTTCAGAAAAAATGACACCACAGTTCCTTAACATAGTTTATAAGGATTATTATAATGTATGGTGTCAAAAATTAACATGAAATTTTTACGGGATTACTTAAGCTCCTACACTAAAACCTGCCGACCTAACCTAACCTTTTTTACCCACCTCTACCTACTTACCTAACCTGACATAATCTAACCTAACCTGACGTAATCTGACCTAACCTGACATAATCTAACCTAACCTGACATAATCTAACCTAACCTGACATAATCTAACCTAACCTGACATAATCTAACCTAACCTGACATAATCTAACCTAACCTGACGTAATCTGACCTAACCTGACATAATCTAACCTAACCTGACGTAATCTGACCTAACCTGACATAATCTAACCTAACCTGACGTAATCTGACCTAACCTGACATAATCTAACCTAACCTGACATAATCTAACCTAACCTGACATAATCTAACCTAACCTGACGTAATCTAACCTAACCTGACCTAACCTGACATAATCTAACCTAACCTGACATAATCTAACCTAACCTCCCCGTCTGACATAAGCTAACCTAATCAAACCTAACTTTCCCACCTACCTAACATAACCTATCTACTTATTACCTACCTAACCTAACTTAACCCAACCTGACATAATCTAACCTAACCTATTGAAACTTAACTTAACCACCTACCTCATCTAACACCACTTTGTAATCTCTCTGTGCTACAGCTGACAGGATGAGTATGGGGGGCACAATAAACTAGCCTCTAAGTGGCAAAATTAACAAAACTAACCTAACCTAACCCAACCTGACTTAACCTAACCTGATCTGATCTATCCAACTTAAAAAACTTAGAATATATAATAAAGCCGTTAGGTTAATTTAGGCTAAATATGGTTGATTCATATTTTGTTTTGACAGAAATTCCCGGCAAAATAACGTATCTATATTGAGAACCACCGCCATGTTGGTTCCACGTTAACAAGACACGGATACACTACAGAATAACCCGCGTTCGTTTAACCTCAATTACTACAGTTTACTTTATAATCTTATTTCACAATCTTCACTACATCTCGCTTCACAATCTTCACTGCATCTCACTTCACAATCTTCAGCCAGGTGAGGTTTATGGATCGGGCTTTTTGTGCGAGAGATAGGAAACGTAGGACTAGGGTATGTTTTCCTGGGGCTGGGATAGGGCATGTAGCCGAGAGGTTAGACAGAGTTTTGTCAGGGGAGGGTACCAATCCAGTAGTGTGTCTTAGTGTGGGGGGAAACGACATAGGTAAGGTTAGGAGTGAGGAACTTTTCAAGAGGTATAGGGAGGCGCTGGGGAAGATTAGAGATAGGGGAGGGGTCCCGATAGTATGTGGTGTCTTGCCTAGAAGAGGGGTTGGTCGTGAATGGCTGTCCAGGGCAATTGCTATTAATTGCCGACTGGAAAAACATTGTGCAAACAATGGTTGGGCATTCATTGATGACGGGCAACGATTTTATGGCAACGACTACCTGTACTGTCGCGACGGAGTACACTTGTCTCGTGAGGGGGTAAAGACGTTGTCTGCATCCCTGGAGCGTGAAATTGTCACTCCGAAGGGGGGGTTTCGCCAGTAGAGAGGGGTCGGGGAAAATGGGAGTCAAAAAACAAGCAGGTCCTGGGAAGTAGTGAAACAGAAGTAGATAATGCTGAAAATATAGTTAGTCATAATAACAAACATCAAAGTAATAAATGTAAAACAGATAGAAACGGAAGAAATATATTGAGTGTTTATTATACTAATAGTAGAAGCCTGTGTAACAAAATGGACCAGCTCAGGGCCATTGTTAGTAAAGAGAACATAGATATAATTGCAATAACGGAAACATGGATAAATTCAAACAGCAAGCATTTTTTAGCAGAATTTCATATTCCAGGATATAACCTATTTAAATTTGACAGAGTAGGAAGGAGAGGTGGCGGTGTAGCAGTGTATATCAGGGTGTCATTAAAAGGCTGCAATAAATCAAACATTAAAACAAATAGCGACAATGAAAGTATTTGGGTAGAGATTGGTGAGGGCAGTGAATCCGTAGTCATTGGTGTTATATATAGACTACCTAATTTGAGTAGGAACGATGGTAAATTGCTATGGGAGGAAATAAAGAAGGCATCTGATAGAAACAATGTATGTATTCTAGGCGATTTCAACTTTTCAGGCATAGATTGGAAAAATCAACTTAGCGATAATGAATCTGAAGATTTTATAGAAGTAGTACAGGATAGTTTTATATATAAATTTATAAACTTGCCCACTAGAGGAAATAATATCCTCGATTTAGTTCTCAGTAATAATGAAAATCTAGTAAAAGATGTTGGGATTGGAGACGAACTAGGAAACAGTGATCATAAAGCCATATATTTTAACATAATATGGGATGGCAGGAAGAAGGAAAATTCGGCCTTGATCCCGGATTTTAGGAATGCTAATTACGGTAGCATAAGGAGAGACCTAAGGGATGACCCTATGGTCAAAAGATTAATCCCCCCCACACCTCCGGAAACTGTCAACTTAGGACGGGATAACCCCGAATTTAATTTAGCAGCTACTTATGAACAATTTATTGCGACAATCAATAATGCCCAAAATAAACACATCCCTAAAAGAAAATTCAGATCGATACGGAACCAACCAAAATGGATGAATAATAGACTCTTAGATCTTCTAGGAAAAAAGAAAGGAGTATATAGAAAAGTTAAGAAAGGCGAAAATCACTTACTTGGTTACTATCAGAACCTAACAAGACAGGTATAAACAGAAATTAGGAAAGCAAAGAGAAATTATGAAATCAAGGTAGCAAACGAATCGAAATATACCCCCAAAGCTTTTTATCAATTGTATAAATCAAAGGTTAGAGATACAATAGGTCCCCTTAAAACTACGACAGGAGAAATGACTGATGATGAGTTAGAAATGTGTAGTATGTTAAATAGTCATTTTCGCTCCGTATTCACAAATGAAAACCTAGCACAGTTTCCAGAAGTTCATAAGGTATATAACGACAGTACAGAAAATATGTTGATGAATATCAATATTACTAGTAACGATGTGCTTAAAGTAATTAACAAACTGAAGCCTCATAAATCGCCTGGTCCAGACGAGGTATATGCTAGAATATTAAAAGAATGTAGAGATGAGTTGAGTAATCCATTAGCAGTTTTATTTAATAAGTCATTAGAACGCCTAGTGCCAGAAGCTTGGAAACTTGCAAATGTAGTTCCGATTTTCTCAAAAGTGATAAATCAATAGCATCAAATTACCGGCCCCATTAGTCTCATCAGCCAATCATAGGTAAGTTAAGCAGAGCTACCATATTGCTACAAAAATCAGAAGCCACCTTGAAACATTCAACTAATTCATTCTTCTCATAACGGGTTCACCCAGGGACGTTCTTTTGTCTCTGCCAAATTTGCTTAGCTTTTTTCAGAAGTATTTGGAAGCGTAGATAATGATAAGTCATATGATATAATTTATTTAGAGATTTGCAAGCATTCGATAGAGTCCCCATGAGAGATTGATAAGGAAGGTAGAAGCACATGGAATAGGTGTATCAGTATTAAAAATGGATTAGGTCATGGTTAACTGGTAGGAAACAAAGAGTCAGCATAAATATATTAAAGTCAGACTGGGGTGCGGTCAAAAGCGGAGTTCCCAAGGGATCTGTATTAGGCCCTCTGCTGTTTGTTATATTCATTAATGATCTTGATTTAGGCATAACTAGTAGGATTAGTAAATTTGCAGATGATACCAAAATGGGGAGAGTGATAAATTCAGACAGTGACTTTGAACACCTTTAAAGAGATCTAGATACCTTACATGAGTGGTCAGTAGACTGGCAAATGAATTTCAATAGTGATAAATGCAAGGTACTACAGATAGGGAAGACGAATACAAACGTTAAGTATAAACTAGGTAACACCGAAATAGAAAACTCAGTTTGTGAAAAAAATCAAGGTGTATTTGTTAGCAACGACTTGAAACCTAGAAAACAATGTATTAGCGTTCGCAACAAGGCAAACAGGATTCAACCACATCTAGGTCTGAGTAAATAGAACGCCATTTTGTCTTTGAACTTTACTGCATTTTAGTGAGGCCACACATGTGATTACAGTGTTCAGTTCTGGTGTCCTTATTATAGAATGGACATAGATTCTTTGAGAGAGTACAAAGAAGAATGACAAAAATGATCCATAATATTAGGAAATCCTCCATAAAGAAAGACTGAAAAGCTTAGGCTTATGATCTATTAGAGAGGCGAGAGTTAGGGAGGATAGAGGTGTACAAGTGGGGTAAGGGGACAGAATGGAAGATGTTTTCTAGTAATAAACGAAATAGAATTTCAGAACAAATGGCTGAATTGAGATAAATTCCGATTCAGAAAGGATATAGGCAAGCACTGGTTTGGTAATAGAGTTGTGGATATGTGGAATAGGCTACCAAGTGCTATAGTAGGATCGGGGACGCTAGGGAGCTTCAAGACGAAGTTGGATAGGCACATGGAAGTGCTGGGATGGGTGTGAAAGGGATCTGCCCTGTATGTGCCAGTCGGCCTCCTGCAGTATCCCACTTTCTTATGTTC
Organism: Homarus americanus; assembly: GCF_018991925.1. Classification (NCBI taxonomy): domain Eukaryota; kingdom Metazoa; phylum Arthropoda; class Malacostraca; order Decapoda; family Nephropidae; genus Homarus; species Homarus americanus. Next base: position 2,863 of record NW_024728431.1, on the reverse strand, counting down.
TTATGTTCTTATGTTCACCTCACAATCTTTACTACATCTCACCTCACAATCTTCACTACATTTCACTTCACAATCTTCACTACATCTCACTTCACAATCTTCACTACATCTCACTTCACAATCTTCACTACATCTCACTTCACAATCTTCACTACATCTCACTACACAATCTTCACTACATCTCACTTCACAACCTTCACTACATCTCACTTCACAATCTTCATTACATCTCACTTCACATCTTCACTACATCTCACTTCACAATCTTCACCATATCTCACTTCACAATCTTCACCACATCTCACTTCACAATCTTCACCAAATCTCACTTCACAATCTTCACCATATCTCACTTCACAATCTTTACCACATCTCACTTCACAATCTTCACTACTTCTCAATTCACAATCTTCACTACATCTCACTTCACAATCTTCACTACATCTCACTTCACAATCTTCACTACATCTCACTTCACAATCTTCACTACATCTCACTTCACAATCTTCACTACATCTCACTTCACAATCTTCACTACATCCCACTTCACAATCTTCACTACATCCCACTTCACAATCTTCACTACATCTCACTTCACAATCTTCACTACATCCCACTTCACAAACTTCACTACATCTCACTTCACAATCTTCACTACATCTCACTTCACAATCTTCAATACATCTCACTTCACAATCTTCACCACATCTCACTTCACAATCTTTACCACATCTCACTTCACAATCTTCACTACATCTCACTTCACAATCTTTACTACATCTCACTTCACAATCTTCACTACATCTCACTTCACAATCTTCACTACATCTCACTACACAATCTTCACTACATCTCACTTCACAACCTTCACTACATCTCACTTCACAATCTTCACTACATCTCACTTCACATCTTCACTACATCTCACTTCACAATCTTCACCATATCTCACTTCACAATCTTCACCACATCTCACTTCACAATCTTCACTACATCTCACTTCACAATCTTCACTACATCTCACTTCACAATCTTCACTACATCTCACTTCACAATCTTCACTACATCTCACTTCACAATCTTCACCACATCTGACTTCACAATCTTCACTACATCTCACTTCACAATCTTCACTACATCTCACTTCACAATCTTCACTAACACCATCCTTCATCACTACATATAACATCCATCATCACTACATATAACATCATCCATCATCATCACTACATATAATACTATCCATCATCACTACATATAACACGATCCATCATCACTACATATAACACCATCCACCATCACTACATATAGAACCATCCATCACGACATATAACACCATCCTACATCATTACATATAACACCAACCATCATCACTACATATAACATCATCCATCATCACTACATATAACTCCATCCATCATCACTACATATAACACCATCCATCATCACTACATATAAAACCAACCTATCATCACTACATATAACATCATCCATCATCACTACATATAACACCATCCATCATCACTACATATAGAACCATCCTATCATCACTACATATAATATCATCCATCATCACTACATATAAAACCATCCAACATCACTACATATAACACCACCCATCATCACTACATATAACATCATCCATCATCACTACATATAACTCTATCCATCATCATTACATATAACACCATCCAGCATCACTACATATAACACCAACCATCATCACTACATATAACATCATGCATCATCAATATATATATATAACACCATCCATCATCACTACATATATTACCCTCTTATCATCACTGCATATAACACCATCCATCATTACAACAATATAACGCCATCCTTCATCACTACATATAACACCATCCATCATCACTACATATTATAACACCATCCATCATCTTTACAAACACCATCCCTCTTTACTATAGTGATAAACAGAGCTTTATTTTGTTGTCAATTTCTTTAAATTCCAACCTCATTAAACCGTAATTCTTTCTGTATGGTCAAATTTTGATTTGACCTCAGTGAGAGAGCTGTTAGTGTCAGTACATCACAACGGTGTTCCGACGCACTGTATCGAAGGTGACTAAGGTGGAGGTGAAGCCTTGCCAGATGAAGGAGAAGGGCCCCCGATCTAACAAACTGCAGACCACAAAACACACTAAGACCCAAAACAACAAGACCCAAAACAACAAGAAGAAGAAGGAAACTACCACTTTCTGCCGTGTACAAAAGGACCAGTACCTGCCATGGGGAGACTACATCTTCACCGGGAAAAAGACACAAAAGAAGCGCTGAACCTACGCTTCTGATATTTAAAAATACTGTAATAAAAAACATATTAATTGATTTTGTTTGTATTATTTATGCTTTTTTTTATTTTCATCTGTAAACGTGCTGTTTTGGGAATATATTTTGAGTTACATAATATTTAGGCACAGCAGTTTATTTCACTGTATCTACTTGTTTACCAAGTAACTGGACTTACAGTCTCCGATCGGGATTCTCAAAACAAATATTTGGCATCGAACTCCGTAAGTGAGCTCGTAATCTAGCCTGTAACTTACAGGACCTCAACACGATCAACCTGGATATAGTAGTCGCTATTTCCGGATTGTATGAAAAAAAATTAATAATATATGTTTTAATAATGCTTGTTAGACTTGTTTTATCATAGAATAATGAAGAAAATGTTTTGTACATCAACATACTAAAATACAATATTAGTTTTTTTTTACGACAAGAAGAGACTTGGCTGTTCTATTTCTCGCTTTATGGAAGAGATGCAGCTTTTGTCTTCATACAACTTTTCAAGTAATTTGTACCAAAATAGAAGATTTTTATTGTCCACATT
>NW_024728430.1:0-11710 GCF_018991925.1 Homarus americanus | reverse complement strand
ACAACGCTTCCCTCCACCACCCACAAAACCCCTCCCTCCACCTACCACACAACCCCTTCCACCACCACCCACACAACCCCTCCCTCCACCACCCACACAACCCCTCCCCTCCACCACCCACAAAACCCATCCCTCCACCTACCACACAACCCCTTCCTCCTACTACCACACAACCACTCCCCCTACCACACAACCCTCCCCCTGCAACACAACCCTCCCCCTGCAACACAACCCCTCCCTCCACCACCCACACAACCACTCCCTCCACCACTCACACAACCCGTTCCTCCACCACCCACACAACACCTCCACCACCCACACAACCCCTCCCCTCCACCTACCACAAAACCCCTCCCTCCACCTGTGGTGGGATGAAATCCTAGACAAGGTTCTTCAAACTCCAATAGCACGAGCAGTAGATATATTCAATAAGTGGTACAAGACTTGGCAGGATAACCAACCGGTACAGGAACGGGAGCCAGCACAAGGAACTCCTCGTCGTAGGCAGGCCGAAGCCGATCTGAGGGAAATTAGCTAGCTAGGCAAGGAGAGTTGCTAGACATTACTAGGACAATAAATGAGGTCTTCTAGTTACTTGACTAGCGCGGTACAGACATAGTATATCGGGACATAGTAAGTGAACATAGGCATTAGACATAAGCATAGATATCAGACATGCTATAATAATATGTAGTAATACAGACATGTGAATAAATGGTACAATGAATGGTAACAGAGTCCTGCCGTCGGGCGTGTTCACATATCTTGGTATTTACATATCTATACACCACCTACCACACAACCCCTCCCTCCACCACCGACACAACCTCTCCCTCCACCTACCACACAACCCCTCCCCCTACCACACAACCCTCCCCCTGCAACACAACCCCTCCCTCTGCAACACAACCCCTCTCTCCACCACCCACACAACCCCTCCCTCCGTCTACCACACAACTCCTCCCTTCCACCACCCACACAACCCCTCCCTCCACCACCCACACAACCCTCCGTCCACCTACTACCCAACCCCTCCACCTACCACACAACCCCTTCCTCCACCACCCACACAACACCTCCACCACCCACACAACCCCTCCCCTCCACCTACCACACCCTCCTTCACCTACCACACAACCCTCCTCCACCACCCACACAACCTCCCTCCCCTCCACCACCCACACAACTCCTCCCCCACCCACCACCCACACAACCCCTCCCTCCACCACCCACAAACCCTCCTCCTCCAGCTCCCACACAACCCCCACCTCCAGCACCGACACAACCCCTCCCTCCCACACAACCCTCCCTACCACACACACAACCCTCCTCCTGATCCTGCAATATATAAATTTCTACTGCTTACAACTTTTCTCTACTACCTACAACCTCCACCTCCCACACACAACCCCTCCCTCCACCACCCACACAACCCTCCACCACCACACAACCCCTTCCTCCACCACCCACACACAAACAACCTCCACCACAAACACAACCCTCCCTCCACCCACCACAAACCCTTCCCACTCCACCACACACAACCCTCCCTCCACACCCACACAACCCCCTCCCTCCACCACCCACACAACCCCTCCACCTACCATACACAACCCCTCCTCCACCACCCACACAACCCCCCTCCCCCACCCACCCACACAACCCCTCCACCCCACCACATAAACCCTCCACCACACCGACACAACCCTCCCTCCACCCACCACACAACCCTCCCCCACCACAACCCTCCCCCTGCAACATAACCCCTCCTTCTGCAACACAACCCCTCCCTCCACCACCTACACAACCCCTCCCTCCGTCTACCACACAACCCCTCCCTTCCACCACCCACACAACCCCTTCCTTCACCACCCACACAACCCTCCGTCCACCTACTTCCCAACCCCTCCACCTACCACACAACCGCTTCACCTACCATCAAACCCTCCACCTACCACATAACCCCTACACCTACCAGACAGATGTTTTTGACGCCCGGATAGGTGTACAGAAGTGGTCACCACTAAAATGACTTTTAAAAGTAACCTTGCCCATGGTGGCGTCCACACTAAGTCTCTCGAGTTTTGTTAGTCCACATAGTTTACCTGTGTGGAGGAGGAGGGTTGTTAGTCCACATAGTTTACCTGTGTGGAGGAGGAGGGTTGTTAGCTGCAGTAAAGAGTTAATATAATTATTGGAGAAAAATTTTTGAATCACAGATATTGGAGTAATAGTTAAAGTTAACAGTGTTTTGAGAGAGAGAGAGAGAGAGAGAGAGAGAGAGAGAGAGAGAGAGAGAGAGAGAGAGAGAGAGAGAGAGAGAGAGAGAGAAAGAGAGAGAGAGAGAGACTCTTACTTATCTTAGTCTTGCCCCAGCCAGCGACCTTCAGTGTGTTTCCTTCGACACTCAGAACGGGAGATCTTGGTGGGAAGACAAATCGGGCTCACCTATTCTATGATAGAACGGCCTGAGTCATACTGTAGGAGACGACCACAGTAATCACAGGGCTCCCTTTTTAGAGCAAAGAATTATTACAGTTTTAGGCATAAAGAGCACCCAGCCTTAGGCATAAAGAACACCCAGCCTTAGGCATAAAGAGCACCCAGCCTAAGGCATAAAGAGCACCCAGCCTTAGGCATAAAGAGCACCCAGCCTTAGGCATAAAGAGCACCTAGCCTTAGGCATAAAGAGCACCCAGCCTTAAGCCAACCTTAGGCATAAAGAGCACCCAGTCTTACCCTCTTACGCAGTTTGCTACTATAAAGGTTAATGTAGGGTGTGTCATGCGGAGGCGAATTTTTTTTTTTTTTTTAGTTTGAAAAATCGGCCCATGGTATTAATGATGTAGTTCTATGTGCAGAATCATGTGATATCTTCAGATTTGAAAAGTTTTCATTTTTGCTAGGTAAATTTTAACTTGAAATCTTATGAAAATTCAGGTTAATTTATTAGGATGAAAATGATCCAGAATAGTGAAACGAATGATCTTGACACATTTATTAAATTTAATATTCCTTTAGAAAACAAAATCATCAAATACAAAAACCAGTTTTACTACTACGACCCGGTGTTGCTGCACACCATAGAGAACATGTCTTTCTTGCTTCTGTTTCTACTCATCACCTCCCTGCTGACCACCTGAGCTCGGATGTAGCATTCCCTCCTTTCCTGGCTGTACACGTGACTGCTGGCCTCGCTCACTTGCTGTACACAACACTCTATACTCTGGGTGTGCGAGGGCCAGGCAGGGACATGCATGGGGTTGTCCAGGAAAGCTTTGACTTGAACATTGGTGAGGCTGCAGGTAAGAGGGGCTCACTGCCAGCCTGATGTTATCCAGATCTATGAGATCAGTGAGGGTCTTACACCTAGATTGACTTCAGGAGTCTTCCGACCCCTGAAGGAATCGTCACCAACTGATTCGTCATGCCCAGATCCTCTCATAAGTCTCATATCCAAGATCTTTTTGACTGCCACTCTTCTCTCCTCCTCATCCTTACTGCAGAGCATTGTCTGCAGAACCGCCTCGGGATGAGCATACCAGGAAGATCTCCTCACAGTCTGCTCCACAATCTGAACAACCTTCCTTGGCTGACTCCTCAGGAGCTCAAGCTGGAAGAGAACATGCCTCGGACCTTCGGAGAACGATGACTTGACCTTGGTGTTGAACCAATTTGGCAAGTTGGCAAGTAGACACTCACGATGAATTGGACAATAAGTCTCAGGTTGTGAAGCTGGTTCCCTTTCAGTTTATGATGAGCGACCCAAATTCTGCAGAACCTGAGAGCCGTTGTGAGCCACCTAGAATGTGAGACTGGACCTATCTGCAGGTAAGCAAGTCTATCAGGCATGACCTCAGTTTTGATGGCACTGCAAATCATGTAACCATAGTACTGGTCAGTACTCAGGTCGTCAATGACAGTATGTGCAAGCTCAACGAGTGGAGGGCCAACTGTGATTTTTTCAAAGCTCGGATTTATTTCTAACTCAGTGGCAGAGTCCAGCATCTTGCCAAGAGGACCAGACCATCTGTTGTTTGAAAGAGTCTTGCCATCCAGCTCCTGGATCAGATGTCTGAGTGGCAACTCGTTGGTGTGGAGGTCACAAACAATCCAGACCAGCTTCCTCCCAATCTTCCGCTCTATCCACTGTATGACCCCCCCTTGCCACCCTGTGTTCGTGTTGGTGCTGTCCCCTCCAATGGCCTGCAGGGTCTGGTCTACGTTCCTCTCTCTGAGCCAGTTCACAATGTTATCTGCCACTATCTCAGCTGGTTTCCTGATGTCATCTTTCTCTGGAGTGAAATGCCACAAATACTTCCCTCCTGGTTCACTGCAGCAGGAGTAGTGTTCCTCCTTCACCATGGCAGGGAACAACTTGTCAGAATCTCCAACTTTCATGAACACTTTAGTGTCATCCCTTCTCCCATCAAAGAACAAACAATTGATTCCATTTTCTCTTATCCCCTTATCAAACTCCTCTTCTAGGTTACTGACAAGTTTCTCCTGAGCTCTCCTTACTTTGTTATGATCTATCACCAGGTGAACATCATCAGGTGTTATCAAACCACCGTCAATCCAGGCAGCTGTTGCTATCTCTGCAGTTTCTCTGAGACCAGTGTGGTGTCGCATGCTGGCCAGAGCTATGCTCGGGATATCTTTCCTATTTCGAATCTTATGCCTGGAAGGTTTGGGATCATTATTTTCTGGGTTAGGGACAAAGTCACCATTCTCCTGGTCAGCACTCGGATCAGCCATGGGGAAGTCATTAAACTCTGAATCAGCTTGACTCCAATCATCGGCCTTTTTTACCTCACCCTGGGCCTTCTCAAGTCTCTTTTCCTCGGCAACTCTTCTCCTCTTCTGTCTCTCTGTGGCAGCCTCCTGTCTCTTGGACTCCGGAATATCTTGGCTAGAAATCATGAGAGCCCCTATACTGTCAGTCTTCTCTCTCTGTGCTTTGACAAATGCCAGTTCGATCACAGGAATCTTCAGTTCACGCTTGCAAATACAGGAGATGTGGGCCTCGGATTTACAGTCACGATCGCATCCAAACTCAGGACAGAGAACAATTGGGCACTTGCAAGTAATTATGTCAAATAACTGGTCCAGTTGCTTGGCAAAGCTGTCCTTAACTGTAAGTTTTCCTCTCCCAAGAGAGATATCTCTTGCCTTTTCCCAACTGGCTAGCAGTCTCTCACTAATCTTCTTCTGACTTGTTATGACTGGAGGCTTGAACTGAGCGTTAGCCAGAGTGTACTGTGCCAAGACAGCTTTGGTCATATCACTGGCAATGTCTTTGTTTGTGTAAGTTCTTTGGTTTTTTTCACTGATTTGCCTGATTAAAACACCGTATCTCAAAGCATTTCTCAATGTAGGCAACTCCGACTTCAGGAGCTCTCTCCCAGACCCAAGATAGTGACTGAGATGGCTGGATTTTTGGTTCCTCGTCCTGACACAAGCAGCCATCGCAAATATTATCAACTTATAAATGCATCAGAATCTGAAACAGAAAAAAATATTGTTAGTTAGGTTGTTAAAGAATGAAGTCAGAAAGCAATGTTCACTATTTAATTGTAATGCACTAATGCAGCTGTACGTTAGATTTTCGATAAATTTCACGCTAAAATTTACCTAGCAAAAGGTTGCAAAATATTGAAACTGAAATTATTTTCTGTTTATATTCACTAAAATCTACCAAAAAAGTGATGGGCCATTAGTTTTAGCTGATCTTCCCTCCTATGACACACCCTAATGTATATGGTGGTAAGTACATGTTTGAGTATAAAGTACAGATAGTGTGAGGTGGTAAGTACATGTTTGAGTATAAAGTACAGGTGGTGTATGGTGGTAAGTACATGTTTGAGTATAAAGTACAGGTAGTGTATGGTGGTAAGTACATGTTTGAGTATAAAGTACAGGTAGTGTATGGTGGTAAGTACATGTTTGAGTATAAAGTACAGGTAGTGTATGGTGGTAAGTACATGTTTGAGTATAAAGTACAGGTGGTGTACGGTGGTAAGTACATGTTTGAGTATAAAGTACAGGTAGTGTATGGTGGTAAGTACATGTTTGAGTATAAAGTACAGGTGGTGTATGGTGGTAAGTACATGTTTGAGTAAAAAGTACAGGTGGTGTATGGTGGTAAGTACATGTTTGAGTATAAAGTACAGGTGGTGTATGGTTGTAAGTGTAAAGACCTGGGACTTAGGGATACGAATCCCTTGCCAGCCTAATCAGGATCTTATAAAAGGAAAGTCAAGAACCATGGTTTTCTGAGGGATAACAAACAACCGTTCAAAATTGACATCTCTTTACTATGAAAATAACACAAAACTCTGACACCACTCACACAAATATCAAATTACAATTACGGGAGTCAAACAATTACTGGAGTCAACAATTAATGGAGTCAAACAATTAAGGGAGTCAAACAATTAAAGGGAGACAAACAATTACGAGGTATCAAACAATGTACAGGAATATTTCCTACGGCGGTGACCCGGTGGACGGTTCCGTAAAGCAGTGATCCGCTCTCTTGGGGGGGGAGGTCCAGGGCAGCTTCCTCACTCGGCGCCGGCGTTGGTGGGCGATGGTCTTGTCACACAGGAGAAACGCCAGGGCATGGACGGGAGATAGAGCGTGGAGGAAGTGTCAATGACGTGGCAGCCGCTGTAGTAGCCGGAGTAGGTGTCCGGAGAATGACAGTCGATTTGTGAAGGTCTGGAGAAAAAGCCCACGAGTCCAGAGCCTCAGATGTGAACACAACCAAAATTTGAACGAGCAGCGTGGAAGTGCAGCTGTGGGTGTTATTCCCCCGAGTACACTTGTAGGTATTCACCTGAATTGCCTGAGTGTTTGGAGTCAGCAAGAATAGGTTGACCATCACTTTGCTTGTGGGCAATGGTACCACCAGTGGTGAAGAGAAGCTACTAATTCTGGTGATGTTAAAGTATTAGTGTTGGTGCTGTAACTGGCATCATTGCCACTTGTACCCCTTCAGCTACCCGGGGACTTCTCACTTACTCCTGACGTTGACCACTTCACTCCTACTGCCTGTCATGACCTACTGCAAACACTACAACAAGCAGTTTCTGCATTCAAAGCTACTGCCCCACGCCAGCCTTCCCGTCGCCCTGAACATATCCCTCCTGGCAAAATGCTGCAGGTAAATGCTACTCCTAACATACAAATAAAATGGTTTATTAAAATTATAAAATGGTTTATTAAAATGAAGTTATATTTTATGAATAATTTCACTAACACTCAACTACAGGGGTCAACTCCCTGGCTTTACTTATTTTGTACTGCTAAACTTAGGTACATTTTCCACTTACATCATGACTGGGTGTACACGATCACACAATACTCTTAGATAGCCCCTTTAAGCACCGCCGATTATGTCTTCGTTAGGCGCGATGCTCACCGCAACCCACTTCAACGCCCCTACCATGGACCCTTCCCGGTTTTTGCACGGTCAGCGAAGTTCCTGACCCTGACGATCATTCGCAATGGCAGACATGACACCGTCAGCATAGATCGAGTGAAGCCGGCCACCTTACCCGATGGGTCCACAGCCCAGCATTACCCCCAACAAACCACGCCTGCACCAGTCTGCCCGCAGTTGCCACTTGCAGCAAAACCTTGTCCACAACATTTCTGGGTACCCTCTTTTCATCCCCAGGTGCCTACTGCTCCTGATACGCACCCTGCTCCTCATGGGGATCCTACATCCGGCCCTATGGACCCAGACACCCCACCCGTCGCCCCTGAGGACTTTGCACCTGCCGCGAGAGAAGCACCACATTCCTCGCCTGTTCAACTTTCTCTTATCTACAACCCTCCTTCTCCCTTTGCTTTTCCCACAGATTTCGTGTAACTAGACGGAGTTGTCACCTGTAGCGGCCGAATGGTTCACAACCCCGCCCGTTAAGTCTCACATGTGGGATACAACCCACATGTAGTGGAAGCTACAACTGCTGGTTGATCACTTGCCGTCCGCTTACCAGCCAATCAGCAGCGAGTTTCACAGACCAGGCCTCACCCTCGGACTGCGCAGTGATTGGCCTGTTACCGCCTTCACCTTAGCCACTCAGCAGCGCCGCTCATTTCACGGAGAACGACCAAATGCAATGCCTAGGACAACCGGAAACAGGATACGGGTACGCTCCCTCTTGGGGGGTGTATCGGAAAAACGTAAGGAGGAACTGGGTATACTACTGTGTGCCCAGTTAAACATCAAATTCGCTGCATTAATAGAAACAAAGGCCTCATACATAGTCCTGTGCCTTGAAGAAAAAGATGTGGACAACATGCTCTCAGACGAATCAACAAAGAAATTAAAAGAACATGGATTCGAAATAATAATACCACCACAACTACGAGCCAAAAAATCCATAGTGATTAAAAGGGTAGATAAGAACATACTGAAACAAACACCAAGTGATATTGCCAATAACATAGAAGAGAAGAACACATGGGCCAGAGTCGAGGAGGTTGTGCTAATGCCTGGTGCTCCTACCATGATGAAGGTCAGGTTTGGAGAGATCTCCATGGCACAAAAAGCCATAGAGAATGGCCTCTGTATTTCCCACTACCATCTGACAAAGCATCAAATTGAGCAGGAGGAATTTTTCCCAATAACACCCTGTTGGACCTGTTACAAATATAATCATCAAGCCGTAAATTGTCCACTAAAAGATAAGAAGTTCTGCTCCGAATGTGCAACAGAGGGCCACACATTCAGAGAATGTAGTAATAAAGATAACCCCAAATGCCTGAACTGTAATGGGGACCACCGAACACTAGCAGCGCGTTGTCCCATAAGAAAAGAAATAATTAGAAACCTGAGAGAGAAAGAAAGAACAAACAAGAAGATTGAAACAGACCCCAACAAAACATACGCAGCAATTGCAAAGCTACAAGATACCACTTCCAAAGTCCTGAAGAAAACTAAAGAAAATCCCCTCATGCAGCCGACTTACCTCAACCTGAGTGAAGGATTACCTTTCACGATCCTAACTAGTATCATACATGCACACCTTAATAACATTGCAAAACCAGGAACATTCGGAAAAACGATTAGAGAAATGTTTGCGGCAAACAATCTGCCAGAGGTAAAATTTCCAGACGACGCCCCCTCAACAGAAATATTTAAAATCGTCACCGAGAGTAGCCTCGGAGTAACGAAACCACAGGAGCACAAAACCAAACTATTCACAGAAGAAACCGTCATGGAAACAGACCCTATCACCCAAGAAGTCACACCACACCGCAAAATTAAGAAAAGAATCCCACTCTGGCCATCGTGCCCCCCCCATCTTCACCAAGCGATGTGCAGCCAGCAGACCTAGGCAATGAGATCGGCATCCGCTTTTACTCAGTCAACACACCACCTACAATATCAAATGACAGACTTCTGCAGGAAATCAAGGAAGGCACTGTAAAATTCACCTACGAAGACGATAGGGTAGAAGAAACCTATATAGACCAATTGATAACTGCAGGACTTTTAAATACCAAAAATAATAGAATCGAAAGAGTGGATGTAACCAAGTTTAAGAAAATCAGAACGGGACTGAAGGAGGAAAGGAGTAGACACTCACCAGTAGATGCACGAGCCAGCAAACACCCTACACCAAGTTCTCGGGATCCACGATTACACAAAATAAATTATTAAAGATAATCCAGCACAACGTCCTTGCCTGGAATCTGACGAGGAAATCAGAACTCACCAATATATACAGTACAATAGACCCAGACATTATTCTTATCAACGCACATGGTCGGAAAAAAGGTGACAAAATCAAGATTTTTAACTACCATGTACATCAAATGAACATTCATGATGAACCACACGACGGCATAGCAATAGCTATAAAACGCAACATACAGTATAAAATCATAGACAACTTTCATAGCAACTTTCTTGCAGCCGAAGTAAACACAACCAGAGGCCCAATATTAATCGGAACGTCTTATTTAACATTTAGAAGGCCAATATTCCCTACAGGTGATATTTTAAAACTAATGAGGCAAAACAATCCAGCATACTTTATAGGAGACCTCAATGCAAAACACACAACCCTAGGAAATAATATCAGAAACCCAGGAGGAAAAATTCTACATGCTCTCATCGAACACGGGACAATAACTCACCTTGGGCCCGACTTCGCAACTTACGTATCAGCCGGTAACACTGGGAAACCTGACATTGTTTTAACCAATAGGCATCACCATCTAAATGTACATCTAAAAGCTGGACCCACAACAACCAGTGATCATTTACCCATAATAGCAACTTTATCCACATCTCCGATACAAATTCCATCAATCCCAAGATTTTCACTTAATAGAGCAAATTGGGAAAAATTTAAATTGGATCTCAGCAAAAACGAACCAACACTCCTACACAATAAAGACACAACTGAGATCGACAAATCGCTGGACAAATGGTACAATGAAGTAACAACAGCAATGCAAAACAATATCCCAAAAACAACATACCGTACATTACCACATGCACAATTAACACATGAAGAGAAAATGATACAAACCAGATTCACCAATCTATATGAATACACCAAAACACACGGGTGGAACAATGACATCAGAATATTATACAGGAATATAAAAGAAGAACTGAAAGAAATAAGTAAGAACAAACACAATGAAACATGGAACAAGCTGATTCAGGACACACAAGCAGATCACAGAAACCCAAAAGCATTCTGGAAAAAAATTAAAAACCTAATGGGAACTAATTCGGTAGAAACGAGTTATATTAAGGACAAAAACGGTAGAAAAGCAACAGAACCACACGAAAAAGAACCACTATTTAGAGAATTCTGGAAAAACATATTCACAATCAACGACGAAGATAATAGAAGCTTTTGCCAAGAAACAGAACAGGCAACAAGAACATATTTGAACCAGAACACAGAGAAATGGAAACCCACCGTAAAAATTAACCTCAACTCTTTAAACATCAACAACCCAATAATTGCTCCTCTAACTCAAAATGATATTGTAAAAGCAATAGCAACAACCCAATAATTGCTCCTCTAACTCAAAATGATATTGTAAAAGCAATAGCAAGTTTCAAGAATACAGCACCTGGCATAAGCCAAATTAATAAAATCGTATTACAAAACATTCCTCAGACTATGATCGAACAGCTCAAAAATATATACAATGCCTCACTTGTAACTGGCTTTTTCCCCACCAAATTTAATTTAGCCAAAATCAGACTCATCCCGAAAGCAGGAAAGAACCACACTCAAGCAGAAACCTACAGACCCATCTCATTACTGGAAACACCCGGTAAAATATTGGAAAAAATAATGAACCATAGACTCAGAAATTTTCTAGACCAAGAAAACAAATATAACTCGAGACAGCACGGCTTTCGAAAAAACCGAGGAACCAATACAGCAATAGCACTAATATACGAATCAATCGCAAATGCTGCAAGTAACAAAGAACAATGTAATATAATTCTAAGAGATGTTTCAAAAGCATTTGATAAAGTCTGGCATGAAGGAATGAAGTATAAAATAATCAAATTGGACATGCCTACCAACATCACAGCACTACTATGTAATTTCTTAGATAACAGAAAGGCCAAACTAATCATTGACAACCATCTAGGACAAACCTTCAACCTTTATAGCGGAGTTCCCCAAGGCAGCAATATATCACCAACGTTATA
>NW_024728429.1:0-101732 GCF_018991925.1 Homarus americanus | reverse complement strand
CCCTGTACAGTATATCAGAGCCTGTAATGTGACCTGTACAGTACATCAGAGCCTGTGTGTTGACTCCCTATGCACATTATTTCAGAGCCCGTAATATGGACACCCTGTACAGTATATTAGATCGTGCAATGTGGACACCCTGTGCAGTATATCAGAGCCTGCAATCTTGATTGTACGGAATATCCAAAGCCTGTAATGTTGACCCCTGTACAGTATATCAGAGCCTGCAATGTGGACGCAGTACAGTATATCAAGGAGCCCGTAATATGGACACCCTGTACAGTATATCAGAGCCTGCAAAGTGGACACCCTGTACAATATATCAGAGCCTGTAATATGGGCACCCTGTAAAGTATATCAGGGTGTAATGTAGGCACCCTGTATGCCATTATATCAAGAGACGTAATGGGCAAAACTGTACGGATATAACAGAACCTGTAATGTGGACACCCTACACGATATGTCCAGAGCCTGTAATGTGGATACACTACACTGTATATCAGGAACCAAGTAATGTAAAAACCCTGTGTACTATATATGAGAGCCTGTAATGTGGACATACCCTGAACTGTGTATCAGCAAATGTAATCTTGAACACCCTGTACTGTATATCAGAACCTGTAATGTGGACACCCTGTACAGTATATCAGAGTCTATGTAATGTAGGGCTTTTATGGTGTATATCAAGATATATTAATGTGGACACCCTGTACTGTATATCAGCACATGTAATGTGCGCACCCTGTACTGCATATCGGAACCTGTAAGGTGGACAACCTGTGCAGTATATCAGAGCCTGCAATGTGGTCACCCTTTACTGTATGTCACCAGCTGTCATGTGTACAACCTGTACTGCATATCAGAACGGGTAATGTTGACACCCTTTACAGTATATCAGAGCCTGCAATGTGGACATCCTGTACTGTAGATAAGAACCTGTGATAGCAGGTGCTCTGTGTTTGAGTGAAGTGTCTTAATGCCTGGACGGTGTCTTTGCTTAGGTTTGCGGTGGGGGCTGTGGCGTTCATTTCGAACAGGGGCAGTGCCTAGTGAGCTGGGTTTTAGAACAGGCCTAGTGAGCTAAAGGTTCAGAACACCAGGACAGTGTCATGTCAGTAGTCTGGAGCGGACTGGTAGTTAGGGTTTGCTCGGACACACGCAAGTGATTATAACTAACAGCTGATCTTCCTATACCAGTGACACCATAGTATGTCAAACAATGATGATAAGGAACCATGAAGAAATACATAAATGAAAGGGATTTGTGGGTTAAGTGTGTTCAACATTCAGGTTAGATATTACATGTATGTATATATGTATATATAAGTATGTTAGTATTATTAATGATTAGAAATATCAGCAGAGGTTGAGCAGAAAAGCCGTAACGTTGTGTACAAGTAAGAGGGCGCCGCAATGGTGTTTGTGACATCAATGAGTTGTAACAGTCCCTACCGAT
Source organism: Homarus americanus (assembly GCF_018991925.1). Lineage (NCBI taxonomy): Eukaryota > Metazoa > Arthropoda > Malacostraca > Decapoda > Nephropidae > Homarus > Homarus americanus. The sequence continues at coordinate 100,276 of NW_024728429.1, read as the reverse complement.
GATTGTGGATCTCTGTGGTTGTGTGTTAGTGTGATGACATCGTAGCTGGTGTGTGACATCGCTGTAGTCGTGTTTTGTGTAATCACTCGTGCGTATTGCACATCACGTGTTTGAGGACATCGCTCGTGTGTGACATCCTGTGGCCGTGAGTGTGACATCGTAGCTGAAGGGTGTATTGACATCGCTGTAGTCGTGTTTGTGTGACATCTCCTCGTGCTGTTACACGTCCCGTGTTTGAAGGACCGTGTGACATCACTGTGGTCGTGTTTGTGTGACATCACTCGTGTGTATTGCACGTCACGTGTTTGAGGGACCGTGTGACATCACTGTGGTCGTGTTTGTGTGACATCACTCGTGCGTATTGCGCGTCACATGTTTGAGGGACCGTGTGACATCACTGTGGTCGTGTTTGTGTGACATCACTCGTGCGTATTGCACGTCACGTGCTTGAGGGACCGTGTGACATCACTCGTGCGCATGGCACGCGTCTGTGTGACATCAACTCCAATTGTGTGATATCTGCGATCGTGGGCACCTGATACTAAGCGTTACTGCATACACTTATCGAGCAAGACAGATTACGCTTGCTGTTCGGGCAGTCATGGACGGGAAAGAGAATAAGTCAGAAGTGGGGAGCGTGTCCGGCGTAGAACAAGGAGACACTGTGGACATAGAGACCGATGTCTCACCCACCTCGACAAGGCAGCGTGAGATAAACCCGTCTACCGTAAACCTGTCTCCCGAGAAGAGAAAGGAACCACCTGTCAAAGGAATCGAAGGACAATTATGTGAGCAATACCAACAAATGCAGCAAATGTTCGCTCACATGACAGCGATGATGCAAAACGTCACCGAAGGTATGAATCAACTACATGGCAAGGGCAGCACAGAAGATCGCGGAAAGGTGTTATCACCACCAGAGACTAAACTTTCCTCTGTAATTGAAACTAACGAAGAAACGTTATATACTCCAAGAGGACTCCCGGCGCTCACCTTAACCGCAGAGCCGGGAACATCTCACCAGGGGGAGTGCGGAAGTACTTCCGAACATCAAGCTAGTTCGCCGAAACCACTACCTTTGATGAAAGACAAAAGGGACGACCCACCGAGGTCCGAGGTTTGGGTGAGAGAACTGCTAGAGAATATGAGGTTCTCCCAAAGGCCAACGCCGAAGTTCAGCGGAGGAACTTGTAGTGAATACTGGGAGTTCAAGCGAGTCTTTCAGCGACACGTTGGGATGGCGCAGATACCTGATACCTTGAAATTAGAGACACTTCTCGCTGCCTACGCTGGGCCCGCTAAGGACGCTTTGCGGGGATATCTGCAAATTCAAGATCCCAAAGCCGGGTACAAGGAAGCTTTGGACATATTAGAGAAACGTCACGGCAATAAGCACACTTACGTTTGCCAGCTAATAAAGAAGGCCCTGCAAGGTCCAACTGTGAGACTAAGTGACGCAAAGGGCCTCCAACAGTTCTCAGACGAACTGGGGAATTGCGTGAGGAACTTGAAGGTCTTGGGAGAACTACGTCAGATTGACACGTATGAATCAATAAGCACGTTAGCTGAGAGGTTCAAGGGAAAGATGAGGGACGACTACGTGGATAAGGCGCATAAATACAAAAGGAAGTGGGGAAAGCTTCCTGGGATCGAGCGGATGTTGGAATTCACAATGGATATGGTCGACAAGGCGGAGGAGGTCACAAAGGGACGAGGACAGGAAGAACCAAGCAGAATTTATGCAGACTCACGTCAATCCTCGTCGAGGAAGAGACTTGTGGGTCTGGTGACATCAGGAATAAAGACAACCAGAGAAATGGACGATGAATGCTGCTCGCTATGCCGTGGAGATCACTTTCTTCAGATGTGCCGGACATTCCTCAGCATGTCCACAGAAAAGCGAACTTCCCTTGTAAGGGAACAACGTCGCTGCTATGCCTGCCTGGGTCATAATCACCGGATAACAGAGTGCAGCCAGAAGATTGTATGTGGTATAGATGGCTGCTCTGGAGTACACTCGAGGCTCCTGCACTTCATGGGAGCTCTGACGAGCAATGACAAGGTGCAACGGGGCGAAGTTCAGAAGGGAGAACACCAGACTAGCCTCCAAAGGGTGAAGAGAGCTACCACAGGGGGCGCCTACCAAATAGACATAGCACCTGACCACAAGCGACCTAGAATGAGTCAACGTAAGGCTATTATGCCACCACCGGAATCGGCATTTAGTAGAGCTAAATCATGGAAGGTCGAAGCCGGTACAAGCACCATGGGGAAAAGAAATCCGCATAAATGGGTCAAGGAAACCATAACCAACAATGGAATTGATGATCGGCGTGAAGAACCCAACGATAGCGAGTTGTGACTATAAAGTTCCAGCAGAGTCGCACTTCCAATAATGAAAGTCAGGGTGGAAGAAAAGAACCTAGAGGCGAAAGAAGCAGTAGTCACCGGAGCTCTCTTGGATTCAGGCAGCAACCGATCATATTGCACGCGTAGTCTAGCTTACCGGCTGCAGGCAGAGGGAAGACCAGTTTCCCTCTCCTTTGGCACAATCATGAAAGAAAGTAATAGTGTAAACACCGAAGAAATCAGTGTGAGAGTGGCTAGCGTAGGAGTCAGAAAGAGCCGATCCATCATTATCCCCAAGGTCATCAGTGTTGAGAATCTACCGTCTTCCCTGAAATCGTCGGTCGCAGACACCCAAGATGTCATCATGTGGGAACACCTACGAGGTACTGCGCTACGCCAAGCACCGAAAAGAGTGGATCTCCTGATAGGTCTAGACGTACCACAAGCACTAGCACCATTAGAAGTAAGAACCGGGAAAGACGGAGAGCCGTTTGCAATACGCACCTTGCTAGGTTGGACTATAAATGGACCGCTTGGAGTGGCGAGCCGTGATTATGCCGTGATCAACCACTTTGTCAGAATGGCAACACTAAATTCGGAGACAAATCTGGAAAAAACAAGTCAGGCGCTTCTGGGAATGCGACTCAGCCTACAGTAACGATGATCCCGTCTCTGTCGAAGACAAGAGAGTCCTGACGCAGTGGTCAACGTCAATTACTCAAGTGGACGGACACTACCAACTTCCCATCCCGTTTCGCCATGAAGAACCGGGACTCCCAGACAATAAGAAACTTGCCGAGCAGCGGTTGGCAGGATTGAGAAAACGCCTCCTGAAGAACCCAGGGCTCTCTCAGAAGTATAAAGAAGAGATGAGACGTCTAATCGACGAGGGACATGCTGAGCGAGTCCCACGTCAAGAACTCAGTGTTGCACCCGGGAAGACCTGGTATCTCCCACACCTCCCTGTGTTGAATCCCAACAAGCCAGAAAAGGTGAGAATAGTGTTTGATTGTGCAGCCGAATATGAGTCGATGTCGTTGAACAGCCAGGTGATGCAAGGGCCAGACCTTAACAACAAATTGATGGGAGTCCTCATCAGATTCAGACAAGGAAAGGTGGCACTCATGGCTGATATCGAGGCAATGTTCCACCAAGTGCGAGTAGTACCCGAACATCGAAATGTCTTACGGTTCTTTTGGTGGACGGACGACCAGCTGTCAGGGGCCCCCACCACTTACCGAATGACAGTACATCTCTTTGGAGGAGTGTGGAGTCCTTCATGCGCCGGGTATGCGCTACAACGAACATTCCAAGACTACGGGGAAAGTCTTCATGACGACATCAAGAAAGCGAATCGTAACTTCTACGTCGACGATTTGCTTCTCTCAGTAGATTCGCCGGGAAAGGCAACGATAATTACCCATCGGCTGAGACAGTTGATGAAAAGGGGCGGATTCAGACTTACGAAGTGGGTCTGTAATCACAAGGAGGTCCTCAAGGCAATTTCACAGACAGAGAAAGCTGTGGGAGTAAAGGAAGTAATTTTGAAAGATGACAGGCTCCCCACTGAACGAGCGTTGGAAATCTTGTGGGACCTGGAAAAGGACGAACTAGCGGTCCGGGTCCAGATCCCTAAGAAACCGGAGACGAAAAGAGGCCTTCTGAGTATGGTCAGCTCCATATATGACCCACTGGGACTCATCGCTCCGAGTGTCATAAGAGCCAAAATCATATTCCAAGATGAGTGTAGACGAGGTGTTGGATGGGATGAACAAATCACTGAACAAAACAGGGTCGCATGGCAAAGATGGATGAATGAACTACCTCACCTATCACGAGTTCACGTTCCACGGTGCTACCGACCAGAGGATATGAATCCAGTGACTACCGTGCAACTACATCACTTCTGCGACGCCTCCCAACGAGCGTATGGAGCTGTATCGTATCTGAGAACCACGTGTGAAGATGGAACTCACCATTTCTCCTTCGTGTGTGGCAAAGCCAAGCTAGCCCCTCTGAAACAGCAGACCATACCTCGACTTGAGCTTTGCGCGGCAGTACTGGCTGCTAAGGCAGACAAACAACTACGGCAAGAGCTTGAATTACATATAGACAGATCAGTGTTCTGGACAGACAGTACGGCAGTCCTTCAATATATACGAAACACCGAAAGACGCTTCCAGTCCTTCGTGGCCAATCGAGTGGCAACGATACACGAGGACTCCAATGTAGAACAATGGCGCCACGTGACGTCGGCACTGAACCCGGCCGACCACGCTAGTCGTGGATTACATGGAGCAGAGCTCAACGAGGAGGGCAGGTGGATTCGGGGACCTGCTTTCCTCTTTTTGGAAGAAGACAGTTGGCCAAAGAGTCCATTGAGGATTCCAGACCTCACAGACGGAGACTTAGAGGTGAAGAAGGAAACCACGGTGCTGACGGCGAACGTTGACCAGGGGGAGGGTATCCTCGATAAGCTATGGGCCAGGTACTCATCGTGGCATCGACTTCTGAAGAGCATAGCGTGGATTAGAAGGTTTATAGAATGGCGGCTTGGGAAGCGAAAGAACAAACATCACCGAAAAAATCGGCTCCAGGTCAGCGAATTGGAATGAGGCGAAATTAGCTGTCTTAAGATTTATGCAAAGGAAAGGATTCCCCCGAGAACTAGGAATGTTACCACAGGGACAACCCGTGAGAGGTAGCGACATAAGGCGGCTGGAACCTCATCTAGACACAGACGGTCTGATCAGAGTAGGTGGCCGACTGAAGCACGCCGCTCTCCACCCAGACCAGGAGAATCCCATACTATTACCAAGGGACAACGGGGCTCAGCGTGAGAGAGGTACACTCAACTAGAGCTGGACACTCAGGACGAGAACACACTCTTGCCATAATACGTGAGACGTACTGGATACCTAAGTGCCGAAAATTACTCGACCGCACAATACGGACGTGTGTGACTTGTCGAAGAAGCAACTGGAGGCCTACCCATCAACGCCAAGCCGACCTGCCAGAAGATCGAGTGCGCCCAGGAGGCCGGCCGTTCACCTACACTGGAATTGATTGCTTCGGCCCTTTTTTGGTTAAACAAGGACGAGCCCGGGCGAAGAGATGGGGATGCTTATTCACCTGCCTGACCACCAGAGCCATACACCTAGAAGTCCTCACCTCACTAGACACCGACTCGTTCCTCAATGCTCTAACAAGATTCACCTGCTGCAGGGGACCTCCCAAGCGTGTTCGGTCTGACAGGGGAACCAACATGATTGGAGCTAACCGAGAGTTACGAGGCGGTGAACGGCTGGAACAACAACCGCAAGGTCAGAATGCCCTTCTACAGAAACAGATAGAATGGCAGTTCCAACCCCCCGACAACTCTCACATGGGAGGAGGAGTGTGGGGCGACAAATCCGCACTGTAAGGAGGTCCTCCAGGAGTGGTGGGCACCAGACACTGAACGATGAACGCCTCCAGCACTGTGTTCTGTGCCGTAGAAGGGAATCACCAACAGGCCGCCACCCCAGTCTGACGACCCAAAGAATCTAGAAGCACTAACGCCGCTCACATACTACGGATGAGAACCCGGAGACACACTGTCCTGGAGCGATCAGTCCATGACAGAAAGGTACCGACGAAGATGGAAGCTTATGCCCAATTCATTGCGGACCAATTTTGGAAAAAAGGTGGGTAAAGAGAATATCTTAACATTACGTCAGCGACAAAGGTTCTTCGCTCGCCGTAATCTCCGCTGGGGATATCGTGATCATCTCTGGACAACCCCTTCGAAGTCGGTGGATGCTAGGGAGAGTACTGGAAGCTCTACCGAGCAAAGATAATAGTGCGAAGTGTTAAAGTGAAGACAAAGGACTCAGTGTTAATATTCCCATTGTTGAAACTCTGCCTGCCTGTTGGAAGGGGTGGGAGAGTGAATCTAATAACACCTTGATTTCGTGCGAAAGCCCGACAGAGAATGTTACCGCCACAGTAAGATAAGCTAGAAGAGAGAAAGAGAGGATAACCATAATAAGATAAACTAGGCGAGAGAGGAGATGGATGCGGATAAGAGATATGAGTGTTGACAACGAATTTTGCTGACCAATCTGCACAAGGGTGTTCCGTACGAAAACTATGCTGGCATAACCTCCAGGCTGAGGGTGCCTTCGAGGGTAGTCTACTGATTCTACAGGGACGGGAGCAACACGTTGGTTCAGACCACTAGACCCTAAAACGGTACGTCGGCAAGTATTAGAATATGCTAAGAAACTCTAAATAACTTTAATAAGTATATTTGTGTGCTGCAATTTGATCATATTATACCAATTGTCTTCTGTATCGATAGTTATAACATGCGAGTTATATTATTTAAGATGTTAACAGGCCATATGTACTGTATATTGATTGTATTTCATAATATGTGTCCTGAGATAACAGCATTTTGTTACTATGAAATGTTCTTTGCTGCGGTATTGACCAATTATATAGTGCAGCGTCAACGTTGTAGGGTTTATTTCTCCAGCAACAAGCCAATAAAGCTCCTATGAGGCGATAACACCCTGCAAAACGCAAATGAGGCCAGTAATGGACACCCTCTACATGAAATCAGAACCTGTACTGTGGACACCTGTACAATATATCAGGGCAATAATATGGACACCCACCAATACAGTATATCAGAACACCACAATGTGGGCAAACTCACCAGAGTATAACAGAACCTGTAATGTGGACATCACCAACAAGTATAACAAGAGCTATAATGTGCATACACTACACTGTATAATACAACAGGTAATGTAAAACCCTGTACACAATATATCAGAGCACCAGCAATATGAACGATTGTGTATTTATTAAAGTAATATCACAATCTAAGTGTAACACAGCACTTTTCAAACGTGAGTGAAAGAACGTGAGCATAATAATTATGCTCACACATTTTAATATCTCGGGGTTACGGACGCCATAGCTGCTGTGATGCGCTCCTTCAGCTGAACGAGAAGTCCTGCTGCACCTTTGTGGAGTACACTGTGGACTTCACCTTCACATAACCCCTAGGGGAAGAATTCGAGTGGATTAAGGAAAGGCAGATTTGAATGATGCACATCTTGTCTTCCCTAACGTACCCTAATGTTACCTGTATGATATAAACTTTGTATCCATAGATTGAAGTGTGTGAAGAGAAATTCCTCTATTGGAATTATTCAATATAAACGTTTATAAGGCTTCAAATTTGTTTTAATATTGGACACACTGCTTACGGTATATCAGATCCTTAATGTTGACCCCTCATACAAAGTATATCAAAATAAAGCCAATGACCCCTGTACGATATATCAAGAGCCTGTAATATGAGACACCCTGTAGGGTATCAAAGCCCGTAATGTTGACCCCTACACAGTATATAACAGAGCCTACATAAATATTTGACCACTGTACAGTATTTTAGAGCCCGTAATATAAGGACACCCCTGTACAGTATATCAGAGCCTGTATTGTTGTTACTTGTACAGTATATCAGAGCCTGTAATGTTGAACCCACTGTACAGTATTTCCAGAAGTCCTATAATGTGGACACCCTGTAGTACAGTATATTAGAGCCAGTAATGTGGACACCCTCTACAGTAAATCAGAACCTGTACTGTGGACACCCTGTACAATATATCAGAGCCCGTAATATGGACACCCTGTACAGTATATCAGAGCCTGCAATGTGGGCAAACTCTAGAGTATAACAGAACCTGTAATGTGGACATCCACCATAGTATAACAGAGCCTGTAATGTGCATACACTACACTGTATATCACAACAGGTAATGTAGAAACCCTGTACAATATATCAGAGCCTGTAATGTGAACGATTGTGTATTAGTAAGTAATATCCACCAATCTAAGTGTAACACAGCACTTTCAAACGTGAGTTGAAAGAACCTTGTGAGCATAATAATTATGCTCCACACATTTTTTAATATCTCCGGGGTTACGGACGCCATAGCTGCTGTGATGCGCTCCTTCAGCTGAACAAAGTCCTGCACCTTTGTGGAGTACACTGTGGACTTCACCTTCACATAACCCCTAGGGAAGAATTCAGTGGATTAAGGAAAGGCGAATTTGAATGATGCACATCTTGATTGTCTTCCCTAACGTACCCTAATGTACCTGTATGATATAAACTGTATCCATAGACCAAGTGTGTGAAAATTCCTCTATTGGAATTATTCAATAAACGTTTATAAGGCTTCAAATTTGTTTTTATGTGGACACCCTGTACAGTATATCAGATCCTGTAATGTTGACCCCCTGTACAGTATATCAGAGCCCGTAATGTAGGCACCCTGTAGAGTATATCAAAGACCCGTAATGTTAACTGTACAGTATAACAGAACCTGTAATGTGGACCACCGTACAGTATATCGAGCCTGTAATGGATAGACACACTGTATATCAGACCGGTAATGAAACCCTGTACAGTATATCAGCACCTGTAATGTTGAAACCTGTACAGTATATCAGAGTCTGGCGACCCTATTCAGTTTATCAGAACCTGTAATTTGGACACCTGTACAGTATATCAGAGCCTGAATGTGGACACCCTGTACAGTAAATCAGAACCTGTAATGAACACCTGTACAGTATATCAGAGCCTGTAATGTGACACCATGGAAGAAACGTAATGTAGACACCCCATTATATCGCTCATAATGTGGATCCTGCACAGTATATCAGAGCCTGTAATGTGACACCCCTAAAGTATATCAGAGCTGCAATGTGGACACCCCTGACAGTATATCAGAGGCTGTAATGTAGGCACACAGTTTATCAGGAGGCCGTAATGTGGACACCCTGAACAGTATATCAGAGACCAGTAAGGACACCCTGTACAGTATATCAGAGCCTGTAATATGGACACCCTGTCCAGTGTATCAGAGCCTGTAATGGGACACCTTGTACAGAATATCAGAGCCTGTAATATGACACCTACACAGTATATCAGAGCCTGCAAAGAAAGCACTGCATGCATATGAGAGACCGTAATGGGCAAACTGTACAGTATAACAGAACCTGTAATGTGGACACTCTACACAGTATATGAGAGCCTGTAATGTGCTACACCACACTGTATATCACAACCGATGACAGAAACCTGTGCAATATATCAAAGCCTGTAATGTGGATACACTATACGTATATCAGAACCGGTAATGTAGAAACCCTGTACAATATATCAGAGCCTGTAACGTGAACGAGTGTATAGTAAGCATATCCACCAATCTAAGATCACACACCGCTGCAAACGTGAAGGAGGGAACCTTTGTGAGCATACAAATTATGCTCCACACATTTTTTAATATCTGCATTACCGCTGCTGTGGCGCTCTTCCAGCCGAGCTAAGTCCTGCACTTTTTGTGGAGTACAATATGGACTTCACCTCACATAACCCTACAAAGAATTGAGTGTTTTAAGGTCAGGCGAATTTGAATGATGCACATGCTCATTGTTCTCCTATGCACCCTAATGTACCTGTATGATAGACACTTCAGAAGTATATCAGAACCTGCAATGTGACACCTGTACAGAATATCAGAGCCTGTAATGCGATACACCCTGTACAGTATATCAGAGCCTGTAATGTGGACACCCTGTACAGTGTATTAGAACCCTAATGTGGAAACCCCTGCACATATATAAGATCCGATGTGGACACCCTGTACAGTATATCAAGCCTATAATGTTAGGGCGTGTCATAGGAGGAAGATCAGCTAAAACTAATGGCCCATCACTTTTTTGGTAGATTTAGTGTAATTTTACTACAGAGAAAGACATGACATCAGGAAACCAGCTGAGATAAGGGCAGATAACACAGAACTGGCCTTCCAGAGAGAGGAACGTAGACCAGACCCTGCAGGCCACAGAGGGAGACAGCACCAACACGAACAATAGTGGGGTAGTGGCAAATATAATATGGATAGAGTGGAAGATTGGGAGGAAGCTGATCTGGATTGTTTGTGACCCCACACCCAACGAGTTGCCACTGGTATTATTCATCCCAGGAGCTGGCTGGTCAAAGACTCTTTCAAACAACAGATGGTCTGGTCCTCTGGCAAGATGCTGGACTCCCCGCTACTGAGTTAGAAATAAATCCGAGCTGAAAAAATCACAGCTGGCCCCTCCACCTGTTGAGCTTGCACATACTGTCATTGACGACCTGGAGTACTGACCTCAGTACCAGGTTACATGATTTGTGCCATCAAAACTGGGTCATGCCTGATAGACTTGTTTACCCGCAGATAGGTCCAGTCTCACATTCTAGGTGGCTCACAACGGTTCTCAGGTTCTGCAGAATCAATGCTCATCATAAACCGAAAGGGAACCAGCTTCACACCGGGAGACTTATTGGGTTCAATCTATCGTGAGTGTCTACTTGCCAAATTAGTTCAACACCAAGGCCAAGCCAATGAGTTCTCCGAAGGTCCGAGGCATGTTCTTTCCAGCTTGAGCTCCTGAGGAGCCAGGCCAAGGAAGGTTGTTCAGGACAGAGCAGACTGTGCGAGATCTTTCTCCTGGTATGCCTATCCCTGGAGGCAGTCTTGCAGACAATGCTCTGCAGTAAGGATGAGGAGGAGAGAAGAGTATGTCAAAAGATCTTGGATATGAGACTTAAGAGATGATTCTGGGCATGACGAATCAGTTGGTGGTTTATTCCTTCAGGGCTGTGGAAGACCTGAAGTCAATCTAGTGCCAAGCCCTCACTGATCTTATAGATCTGATAACATCCGCTGGCAGTGAGCCCCTCTACCTGCAGCCTCACCAATGTTCAAGTCAGAGCTCCTGACAACCCCATGCATGTCCCTGCCTGGCCTCGCACACCCAGAGAGGAGTGCTGTGTGCTGGGCAAGTGAGCGAGGCCAGCAGTCACGCAGGCTGTGCCAGGGAGGAGGGAAGGGGCTACATCCGAGCCTAGGGTGGTCAGCAGGAGGTGATCCTCACTGATCTCATAGGATCTGATAACATCCAGGCTGGTGTTTTGCAGCAACACGGTCGTAGAAAACCGGTTTTTGTATTTGATGATTTTGTTTTCTAAAGGAATGTTAAATTTAATAAATGTGTCAAGATCATTCGTTTTAACTATTCTGATCATTTTCATCCTAATGAATTAACCTGATACATTTACTTTTACTTTAAATAAGCTATTTAGTGGTGTTGGTAAAAGGGTGGAATACTGAATTTTCATAAGATTTCAAGTTAAAATTTACCTAGCAAAAATAAACAACTTTTCAAATCTGAAGATATCACATGATTGTGCACATAGAACTACATCATTAATACCATGGGCCGATTTTTTCAAACTAAAAAAAATTCACTGTATGACACACCCTACTATAATGTGGACCCCCAGCCCAGTATATCAGAGCCCGCAATGTGCACACCCTGTACAGTATATCAGAGCCTGTAATGTGGACACCCTGTACAGCATATCAGAGCATGAAATGTGGACACCCTGTACAGTATATCAGAGCCCGTAATAGTGACACACTGTACAGTATATGAGAGCCTTCAATGTGGACACTTAAAGTATAACAGAGCTCAGACACCTTACACATATATCAGAGCCTGTAATATGGACAAACTCAGTACAAAATATCAGAGCCTTTTAGTGTAGGCACCCCTGTACAGTATATCAGAGACCGTAATGGGCCAAACCTGTACAGTATAACAGAACCTGTAATGTGACAAACCCTACACAGCATTCAGAGCCTGTAAGTGGATACACTACACTGTATATCAGAACCAGTAATGAAGAAACCCTGACAATATATCAGAGCCTGTAATGTGGACACTCTGTAGCATAGCCCGTAATGTGGACCCCTTACAGTGTAATAGAGCCTGTAAGTTGACCCCCACATATCAGAGCCTGAAATGTTGAACCCCTGTAAGCAGCATAAATAAATGTTGACCCTGTAAAGTATTTTAGAGCCCAATAGGACACCCTGTACAGTATATCAGAGCCTGTAATGTTGACCCTGTGTACAGAATATCAGAGCCTGTAATGTTTGGCCCCATGTACAGTATATCACAGTACAGTTGACCCCCATTACAGTATATCAGAGCCTGTAATATGGACACCCTATTCAAATATATCACAGCCTGAAATATGGCACACAGTCTGTCATAGTTTCAAATGTGCAACAACTTCTACAGTATATCAGAGCCTATAATATGGACAATTCTATACAATATATCAGAACCTGCAATGTGGACACCTCATACACAGGAGCCTGTAATATGGACACCTCTCAGTATATCAGAGCCTGTAATGAAGCACCCTGTACAGTATTTCAGAGACTGTAATTTAAAAACTGTACAGCAACAGAACCTGTAATGTTGACACCCCACACAGTATATCAGAGCCTGTAATGTGGACACTGCAGCATACAGACATGTAATGTGGACACCCGTGCAGTATGACATAGAGACACTATGTACAGTATATCAGAGCCTGTAATGTGGACACCCTGTACAGCATATCAGAGCATGTAATATGGACACCATACAGTATATATATTATACTATATAATATATCGAGTGGTATGACACTGTACAGTATATCAGAGCCTGAATATGGACAATATATATACAGATTTTGTGGAATATACTAAATATCAGGAGCCTACAATGGCTGTACAGTCAGCAATATTCTGCACAGAACATAACGTGGTAATATGGACACCCTACAATATATCAGAGAATGTAATAATACATAATACATTGCACAGACACCCTATACAACATATCAGAGCCCGTAATATGGACACCCTGTACAGTATATCAGAGCCTGTAATATGGACACCCTATACAATATATCAGAGATAGTAATGTGGACATCCTGTACAGTATATGAGAACCTGTATTATTGACACTCTATACAATATATCAGAGCCCGTAATATGGACACCCTGTACAGTATATCAGAGTCTGTAATGTAGGTACCTTGTACAGTATATCAGAGATCGTATTGTGGGCAAACTGTACAGTATAACAGAACCTGTAATGTGGACACCCTACACAGTATATCAGAGCCTGTAATGTGGATACACTACATTATATATCAGAACCGGTAATGTAGAAACCCTGTACCATATATCAGAGCCTGTAATGTGAACGAGTGTGTATTAGTAAGTAATATCCACCAATCTAAGTATCACACACCGCTTTCAAACGTGAAGTGAGAGAACCTTGTGAGGATAATAATTATGCTCCACACATTTTTTAATATCTCCCGGGTTACGGACGCCACCGCCGCTGCGATGCGCTCTTTCAGCCAAACAAAGTCCTGCACCTTTGTGGAGTACACTGTGGACTTCACCTTCACATAACCCCTAAGGAAAAATTCGAGTAGATTAAGGTCAGGCGAATTTGAATCATGCATATGTTGATTGTCTTCCGTAGCGTACCCTAATGTACCTGTTTTATATAAACTGTATCCATAGACCAAGTGTGTGAATATTACTCTATTGGAATTATTCAATAAAAGTTTATAAGGCTTCAAAGTTGTTTTTATGTGGACACCCTATACAGTATATCAAAGCCTGTAATGTTGACCCCCTGTACAGTATATCAGAGACTGTAATGTGGACACCCTGTAGAGTATATCAGAGCCCGTAATGTTGACCCCCTGTACAGTATATCAGAGCCTGTAATGTGGACACACTGTACAGAATATCAGAGCCTGTAATGTGGACACCCTGTGCAGTATATCAGAGCCTGTAATATGGACACCCTATTCAATATATTAGAGCCCGTAATATGGACACCCTGTACAGAATATCAGAGCCTACAATGTGCACACCCTGTACAGTATATCAGAGCCTGTAATATGGACACCCTATATAATATATCAGAGCCTGCAATGTGGACACCCTATACAATATATCAGAGCCTGTAATATGGACACCCTGTACAGTATATCAGAGCCTGTAATGTAGGCACCCTGTACAGTATTTCAGACACCGTAATGTTGGCAAACTGTACAGTATAACAGAACTTGTAATGTGGACACCCTACACAGTATATCAGAGCCTGTAATGTGGACACCCTGTACAACATATTAGAGCATGTAATGTGGACAGCCTGTGCAGTATATCAGAGCCCGCAATGTGGACACCCTGTACAGCATATCAGAGCCTGTAATATGGACACCCTATACAATATATCAGAGATAATAATGTGGACACCCTGTACAGTATATCAGAGCCTGTATTATGGACACCCTATACAATATATCAGAGCCCGTAATATGGACACCCTGTACAGTATATCAGAGCCTACAATGTGCACACCCAGTACAGTATATCAGAGCCTGTAATATGGACACCCTATACAATATATCAGAGCCTGCAATGTGGACACCCTATACAATATATCAGAGCCTGTAATATGGACACCTTGCACAGTATATCAGAGCCTATACTGTAGGCACCCTGTACAGTATATCAGAGACCGTAATGTGGGCAAACTGTACAATATAACAGAACCTGTAATGTGGACACCCTACACAGTATATCAGAGGTTGTAATGTGGATACACTACACTGTATATCAGAACCAGTAATGAAGAAACCCTGTACAATATATCAGAGCCTGTAATGTGAACGAGTGTGTATTAGTAAGTAATATCCACCAATCTAAGTATCACACACCGCTTTCAAACGTGAAGTGAGAGAACCTTGTGAGGATAAAAATTATGCTCCACACATTTTTTAATATCTCCCGGGTTACGGACGCTACCGCCGCTGTGATGCGCTCTTTAAGCCAAACAAACTCCTGCACCTTTGTGGAGTACACTGTGGATTTAACCTTCATATAACCCCTAAGGAAAAATTCGAGTGGATTAAGGTCAGGCGAATTTGAATGATGCATATGTTGATTGTCTTCCGTAACGTACCCTAATGTACCTGTATTATATAAACTGTATGAATAGACCAAGTGTGTGAATATTTCTCTATTGGAATTATTAAATAAAGGTTTATAAGGCTTCAAAGTTATTTTTCTGTGGACCCTAAACAGTATATCAAAACCTGTAATGTTGACCCCCTGTACAGTATATCAGAGCCTGTAATGTGGACACCCTGTACAGTATATCAGAGCCCGTAATGTTGACCCCCTGTACAGTATATCAGAGCCTGTAATGTGGATACCCTGTACAGAATATCAGAGCCTGTAATTTGGACACCCTGTACAGCATATCAGATCCTGTAGTGTTGACCCCCTGTACAGTATATCAGAGCCTGTAATGTTGACCCCCTGTACAGTATTTCAGAGCCCGTAATATGGACACCCTGTACAGTATATTAGAGCCTGTAATGTTGACCCCCTGTACAGTATATCAGAGCCTGTAATGATGACCCCCTGAACAGTATATCAGAGCCTGTACAGTTGACCCCATGTACAGTATATCAGAGCCTGTAATGTTGATCCCCTGTACAGTAGACCAGAGCCTGTAATGTGGACACCCTGTACAGTATATCAGAGCCCATAATGTTGACGCCCTGTACAGTATATTAGAGCCTAAAATGTGGACGCACTGTACAGTATATCAGAGCCTGTAATGTGGACAACCTGTACAGTATATCGGAGCCTCTAATGTTTACCCCCTGTACAGTATATCAGAGCCTGTAATGTTGACCCCCTGTACAGTACATCAGAGCCTGTAATGTTGACTCCCTGTACATTACTTCAGAGCCCGTAATATGGACACCCTGTACAGTATATTAGATTATGCAATGTGGACACCCTGTGCAGTATATCAGAGTCTGTAATGTTGACCCCCTGTACGGTATATCAGAGCCTGTAATGTTGACCCCCTGTACAGTATATCGGAGCCTGTAATGTGGACCTCCTGTACGGTATATCAAAGCCTGCAATGTGGACACCCAGTACAGTATATCAGAGCCCGTAATATGGACACCCTGTACAGTATATCAGAGCCTGCAATGTGGACACCCTGTACAATATATCAGAGCCTGTAATATGGGCACCCTGTAAAGTATATCAGAGATTGTAATGTAGGCACCCTGTACCGTATATCAGAGACCGTAATGTGGGCAAACTGTACAGTATAACAGAACCTGTAATATGGATACCCTACACATTATATCAGAGCCTGTAATGTGGATACACTACACTGTATATCAGAACCGGTAATGTAAAAACCCTGTACTATATATGAGAGCCTGTAATGTGGACACCCTGTACTGTGTATCAGCAATTGTAATGCGTACACCCTGTACTGTATATCAGAACCTGTAATGTGGACACCCTGTACAGTATATCAGAGTCTGTAATGTGGACACCCTGTAGTGTATATCAGAGCCAGTAATGTGCACACCCTGTACTGCATATCGGAACCTGTAAGGTGGACACCCTGTGCAGTATATCAGAGCCTGCACTGTGGTCACCCATTACTGTATGTCACCACCTGTCATGTGTACAACCTGTACTGCATATCAGAACCGGTAATGTGGTCACCCTTTACAGTATATCCGAGCCTGCAATGTGGACATCCTGTACTGTAGATAAGAACCTGTAATGTTTATACCCAGTACAGTATATCAGAACCTGTAATGTGGACACCCTTTACAGTATATCAGAGCCCGTAATGTGGACACCCTGTACAGTATATAAGAACCTGTAATGTGGACACCCTGTACAGTATATCAGAGCCTATAATGTAGAAACCCTGTACAATATATCAGAGCCTGTAATGTGGACACCCTGTACAGAATATCAGAGCCTGCAATGTGGACACCCTGTACTGTATATCCCCACCTGTAATGTTTACACCCTGTACTGTAGATAAGAACCTGTAATGTGGACACCCCGTTCTGTAGATAAGAACCTGTAATGTGGACACCCTGTACAGTATATCAGACTCTGTAATGCGGACACCCTGTACAGTATATCAGAACCTGTAATGTGGACACCCTGTACAGTATATCAGAGCCCGTAATGTGGACACCCTGTACAGTATATAAGAACCTGTAATGTGTACACCCTGTACTGTATATCAGAACCTGTAATGTGGACACCCAGTACAGTATATCAGAGCCTGTAATGTGGACACCCTGTACAGAATATCAGAGCCTGCAATGTGGACACCCTGTACTGTATATCACCACCTGTAATGTGTACACCCTGTACTCAGTGTACTGTATATCAGAGCCTGTAATGTGGACACCCTGTACAGTATATCAGAGCCTGCAATGTGAACACCCTGTACTGTAGATAAGAACCTGTAATGTGGACACCCTGTTCTGTAGATAAGAACCTGTAATGTGGACACCCTGTACAGTATATGAGAGTCGGTAATGCGAACACCCTGTACAGTCTATCAGAACCTGTAATGTGGACACCCTGTACTATATATCAGAGCCCGTAATGTGGACACCCTGTACAGTATATAAGTACCTGTAATGTGAACACCCTGTACAGTATATCAGAGCCTATAATGTGGTCCCCCTGCACAGTATATCAGAACCTGTAATGCGGACACCCTGTACAGTATATCAGAACCAGCAATTTGGACACCCTATACAGAATATCAGAGCCTGTAATGTGGACACCCTCTACAGTATATCAGAGCCCGCAATGTGGACACCCTATACAGTATATCAGAGCCTGTAATGTAGATACCCAGTACAGTATATCAGAGCCTGTAATGTGGACACCATGTATAGCATATCAGAGCCTATAATGTGGACACCCTGTACAGTATATCAGAGCCTATAATGTGGACACCCTGTACAGTATATCAGAGCCTGTAAAGTGGACACCCTGTACAGTATATCAGAGCCTGTAATGAACCACGATGGCTTTTATTGCTCGTTTTATTTCAATGACTTTTGTTTACCTGTTATTTTGGGCTGTCACATTTATCAGTATTGACTTATTTAGTTTTGAATTATATTTTATTTGATATGTTACTTGTGCTGCCATAATTCGTGACTTGTTTTACGTCACTGATATGATATGGTGTACCAATAAAAAATATTTTTATTATGCTTACTCATGATGTCTGTTTCGTTGTTTCATAAATGTCTTGGTTTGCTATAGAGTTTCCTAAAAAAACATGTACTTTGGTTTTTACTGTTCTGCACATTACCAGACACCTGTCAACTACCTTAATTGTTTGGCTATTATGAAGTTATTTTTTGTTAATGTTTTAAGCAAATGTAATGAAACGGTTTAATGAAGAAAGTTACATGGGAATTTGCATGCTGTTAATTTGTAAATCAATATTAAAAGTTGCTTGGGTACTACAAGGGCAGCCTGCCCACGCACAGGTCCCAGAAGGCTTCTATCAACTTCCCACCAGAAAACTGTGTGGGCGGTTTGTCCTAACCCATCAGGCCCACAGTAGTGGGCGTGGAACCTTAAGCTACAATTGAGTAGCAAAGGATTGGTAACTTTTAACCCATCGTGGTCGAGTGGATAGCTGCCCCACTGCCATCCTTGGTGGTCCTGGTTTGGATTCCAGCACCAAGAGGTGGAAATTGTTTACCAAAATTAAATGATACAGTATTAACCTCTTAATAGGATTATGTACTGTACATGTGTGTGTGTGTGTGTGTGTGTATGTAGTAATAATAATAATAATAATAATAATAATTAACGGTTATTGAAAGAGCATAGCAGCCAGAAGGCTGAAAATATACAGTTGCATAATTGGGGAATGGGTCACTTGATTGACAAATATTATACAAATAACATAAGTCATATAAATATTATATATAATGACTAAGTGGGGAGAAAGTCATACCTCAGGGCATTTCAACATAGTGACAGTGCAAAAAGGTAGGATTGTCTGGGAGTGAACACACTGGTTGATTACAAGTTATTGATAATTTTTACAATGGGTGGGACTGGGCTGTTCTTATAGCGATTAATACGTGCTCGTATGGGCCGGATGCGGTTGTGGTGTCGAACAGAAATACTCGGACGAGGGATCTCAGGTGGTAGTAGGATGCCGGTGTCGAGGATGGAGCAGAAGTTTCTCACCAAATTTGCAGATGAGGTCGTGGTGATGGTCAGAGAGAGCCGAGAGGATCAATGTGTTGAGCGCTTCTTGATATATGGAGTAGGAAGGGGAGAGAATAATCTTGCATCCCCTCTTTTGCACTTCTTCTTGGTGTTTACGTTGTGTGGCATTTAGGGAAGAAGACCAGGTAGGGGAGGCATAGGTGAGCTTGAGAAGTATGAATGTTGAGTAAACACTAAGGAGCTCGGGCGCAGGTACTCTGAGGGACTTGAGTCGGCGGAGGAGGTGGAGACGGAAACTGGAGGAATTGACAACTTCACTGACGTGTGTTTTCCAATTTAATTTGTTGTCTATGGTGACGCTGAGGAGCTTAGTAGAGTCTACAACCTGGAGTGTGTGTGTGTGTGTGTGTGTACATGTGCTCCGTGTAAATAGATGTGTTTATATATGTTAGGTGTGTGCACGTATACATGATGTACAATCCCCTTCATTAGTGCATTTACTAGAGCTCGTCATATAAACATTCCACAAATCATTATATTTAAGATACTTTCCTTTTGCCAAATGTAAACAAACACAGCACTGCCACACTGCTCAAAAACTGACTAGCCCCTGTAAACGCACGAGTGAAGGTGACTGTACATAGAAGTGTGTACACTACTACTTTGCTGTCACTCGGAATCGAGTATGACGATCATCAAACTTTTATTCAATGATATGAGTTATTAAGGCTGTCACCTAAGTTGGTGAGTGAGGTGACTAGAGAGGCCGATACGGGACCGGCAAGGTCGATCACAGATGTAGCACAATAGTAACATGTGGGGGGGGGATACATATAGCACGGGAGGGGCGGCGGCAGTGTCTTCCCGGCGCTAGGACTTGTCTGTCTCATTATGCAGTCGGGCTAACTCGAAAGTATTGACACCATCTTGTGTGGTGATCCTCCAAGTGTGAGGGGGTCGATTTGGCATTTTTTCAGGTTTGTCTTAAAACTATCCTTTTACCTTATCAGTTGCCTGCCAGCGTTACATTTTCTATTCGTTAGGTGACTGTAAAGTAGCTGCTTTGGCAGTCTACTGTCATCCATGCGGGTAAGATGGCCAGTCCTAAGGTAGTTGTTCATGGATAATGGTAGCCTCGATGCTTCTACAGTTGGTGTCAGCAAGAATACTGGCATTTGTTCTCTTGTCTGCACAGCGAACTCGGAGGATGAAATATAGACTACGTTGGTGAAAGTTTTTAAGTGCCTTGATGTGCCTCCTGTATGTGACCCATGTCTCGCTGTCTTATAGCAGGGGGACCACTGCTCGATATACGTGCAACTTTGTAGATAATTTCAGCTTCCGACAGACGATGATACGGTTTCGGAGTCTGCCAAAGGCTCGCTATGCACATCTGACCCCATGCTGAATCTCTTCATCGATGTCCCCGGTGGTGGACAGGTGAGAGCCGAGATACCGAAAGTGGGTAACATTAGAGAAGGTAGTACCGTTAAGGTGGGTCGATGGTAGAGGTGTGTCTGAACCAGGGGCAGGCTGAAAGAGAATATGAGTCTTTTGTACGTTCACCTCAAGGCCAAATTGTTCATACGCATCTGCGTAGGTGTTCAGGATCTCATGTAGGTGGCGTTCAGTGTGAGCGACAAGTGTGAGGTCGTCTGCATACCGAAGCTCAGTAATGGAAGCTGCCGACACCTTTTTTTCTGCCTGGAGTCGTCTTATATTGAAAAGACCCCCCTCCCCCCCTCCCTTCACCCGGTACTAGATGTCCACCCCGCCGGCTAAATTGGCACTGGCACGAGTAAGGAAGGTAGCCAAAAAATGAAAAAGACAGTTGGTGCCAGTACACACCCTTGTTTAACCCCCGTTTGGATGGGGAAGAACTCAGACTGGGTGCCATTGTGCAGGACACTGCCGTTCATGCTATCGTGGAGTTGCCTCACAATGGCAATGAATTTTGGTGGGCAACCAAAACGGCTAAGGGTCCACCAGAAGGTTTCCCTGTTGACCGATTCGAAGGCCTTGGTTAGGTCGATGAAAGCCATGTACCGGTCACGACACTGTTCTCTGCACTTTTCCTGCATCTGACGGGCAGCAAAGATCAAGTCAGCGGTGCCACGTGATGGTCTAAAGCCACATTGAGATTCTGTGAGGAAGTTTTCCGCCTCAGGAAGAAGTCTGTTTAGGAGGACTCGGGTGATAATCTTGCCAGCTACGGACAGCAGTGAGATTCTGCCGTAGTTGTCACAGTCTGACCAGTCTTTCTTGTTCTTATAAATATTGGAGGATTTCTTCCTTTTCCCATATATTCTCCAGGAGAGAGTGGACACAGCTGGTAAGCAGAGGTCCTCCTGCTTTATACACCTCGGCTCTGATTCCATCAGGCCCTGAGGCTTTGTTATTTTTCGTCTGTTTGATGGCAGTAAATACCTCATCCAGGTATGCAGGATAGCTGAGATGAATCAGCTGTGGATGATGACGGACCTGCTGGGTAGTCAGGACATCCATATCGGATTTTCGGTTGAAAAGTGAATGGTAGTGCTCTTTCCAGAGCTGATGGTGGCCTTCATCGTCTTTAATTATGGAGTTACGGTCGGATGAGCTGGAGGGGGCTGCGCCACTAGTGATTGGCCATTAAAAAGTTTTAGTGGAATTGAAAAATTTGCATAATTTTTGCTGATCTGCAAATTTTTGTGTTTCACATGCCTTATTTTTAAACCAGTCGTTCTTTAGATTGCGAAGTTCCCGCTGGGCTGCCGCTTTCTTCTTGTTGAAGGTATCAGTTTTAGACCGAGACTGAGGGTTGTTCTGCCAGTCAGTTAAAACAGCACGTTTATCATCAACGAGTACATTGATTGCCGGCTCATTTTCATCAAACCAGTCCTGGTGTATTCTTACGATCTGGCCGAGGGTCTCTGCAGTTTTCTGTCATGAAAGTGTCGAGAATATCCCATTCGGCACTGGGATTTGGGTTGTTTATTGTCGGGTTATTTATCAGCCCATGTTCGAGCTGCTCTCTGAAAGCATGTGCTACTACTGGATCCTCTATACGCTTAGTGTTAAGACCTCTTCTGGAGGCTTGCTGCCTTCGCCGTTTTGGGGTGACGTGAAGTGAGGGCTTGGCTCTGACGAGCCGATGATCAGTGTCGCAGTGGTCTGAGCCACGTATGGCATGGGTGATGAGAGCATCTCGTCAATTTCTTTCTCTGACAATGATGTACAGTATATATGCATGGATTACATATGGAAGGTATACATGGGTGTTTGTACCTCGGGATATAGACATATGTTTAGTGTACATAGGTGTGTGTGTTCATATGTGTGGTTTACATATGGAAGGTGTACATAGGTGTGTGCATATTTTTGGTTTAATTTTAAACTTACAGTAAGTGTATGTACAGTTCCCCAAAAAGTATCGTTAGACTCTGGGTCGGTGTGATTCGAGGCTTTCTGAGCAATGTTACTCGACCTGTTTCTCAATGGTTGGTAGTTCTACATCCGTGACCTTTGAACATGAATGAGTATACGTTTTCGAGCGAAACATACGTTTATATAGCTTAATGGATTTCTTGTTATACTGAAGTATCTAGTATTAGTCCATGAGCCTAGATCCAAAATTTGACTCATCGGTACCAAAAAGGGCACAATGTGCCATATGATTTTTTTGTTAGTTTCATGTCTCTAGAGGTAAAAAATATGTGATAACAGTCTGGATCACACAGGTTTTAGTATACTATCATCAATTTTAGGTACTAACTCTTGCAGAAGGGTATTCTGAGACCCTCTTTTCTACCTTCCACCAAATACTGAGTATTATAGTTAGAGTTTTGTTTTTTACACTCCACCTAGCTCAGGTCTAGACCCTTCTACACTAATAAAGAGCAAAATTATATCTTATTTGGTTCTTGGCAAATACATCCTTGTCGTTTGTGAGGCAAATGCACTCTTTTGCCAGTTTACTTTTTTATGATATTTCATCTTTTACTTTTATACAGACCTGTTTTCTGACGTTTGACCCTAGTTGTGTGTTATGCAAGTGACACTTATGTCAATAATGTTAAAGATAATAGTTTGCAAGGAAATCAAAATACAGAGTCCAGGAATTATTTTTTTACAAAATGTACAAAATGGAATGGTAAATTTGGATTTTTTACTCCATTATACAAAACTGATAACATAATATATGTGGGTACTTATATGGTGTCGTTTATGAAGGATGTTAGAGTAGTCTGGTACTGTCTATGGATGCTTAAATTTTATAGAAGCTTGGCAATTTTCAATACTTCTTCTCAAACTAATGAAATCCATTAGTTTCTAATCCTTAATAGGATTGTTAATAGTCATACTTATCACCATCCATATCATCTACAGGCACAACATCGTCCACATCTTTACATGGTGCCTCATTTTTACAATTACTCAATTTACACATATCTACGAGACCTAGAACATGTGTAGGCCATCAAGTTTAGGGGTGCCTGGGATGCTGGCTCTCCATCCATTCAATCAACTGTGAACTTCTCAACGCCACCCACCTTTTCCATTTTCCAGCCTCTTCCTACTGAGTCAGACATCTGGGGATCTCTCTCCAGGCTTCTCCTCCGAATAGCAGCCTGATAGTTTGCCCTCTCTGCATGCTTGTGCAAACAGTCTTTGCAGAAAGGCAGCTGATGGCTTCTATTTCTCATTTCCTTGCACAAAACATATGTTATCTCAGTTAATTGATTGATCTGGATTTGGATGAATATAGGAGGCAGGTGAACCCTCTAACTTTTCGATCAGATCCTGGGAGAAGTTCCAGTCTTAACCAAGATTGTTGAAGGCTTCCTGTGCATCTTGGTTCCCCTTGGCAGTTTCCAAAGCACTCATTTTTCCATTTCCGGCAAATACACTCAGAGAATCGCAACCAGCGAATGCATGTATTCGAATAAGTGCTTCGCACAGATCACTCCTAACAGCAGAAGCAATCTTGCTGATATCTAGCAGCCTAGTACAAGCCTGTGTGCCACGTTTCAGGTGTGATTAAAGGTAAGACACAAAATAAAGACATCAATGTCGTCAGAGGCATTGCCAGCATGAAGTAAGAGTTGACTACCTGCCTTTTCTTGGCTACCGAAAACATGGCACTTCCCCATTGCTTGTGGCTTTAAATTTTCATCATTTTCCTCAGCTGTAACATAAAGCAGTTTTCCTGGGAGTCTGGTAACTTCCACTCATCCGCTACAAAATGAATGAAACTTGCCTTGTTGGAAACCTGGCTCAAATATTTTCGCCACTGCTTCACAATTTGTGAGGCTGATACGTCCTTCAAATGGAGGCCAGTCTCTTCTCCCTTGTCGTTTCTTTCACTGGTTTTGATGGATTTTGTACGATAAGGGTCAAACACCACCTCAATTCTAGTACTGTGACTCCATTCTCGAAGGACCATTGAAAGGAAGGAGCTGACTACACCTCCAAATTAGGTCTGGTCTCATCTCGCCCTTTGTACAAGGCTCATACCATCTATCACCATTCTTTCAGCAGGAGCTACGGTCATCTGGAGTTCATTTGCCAGACTTGCTTTGTTTGTCTTCCGAAGTGAGCCTTCGTGAGTTGCCAATACCCAGGGTAAAGGCCCCTGAGGATGACTGAGAACAGCTACCATCTGCAGCTTTCGACCTTGTGCTGTAACAATAATGCGTCCAAACAAAGACGTATCAGCCTTCAGCGTGATTGATCTTCCATTGCTTTTCACTTCTTTCTTCTTGGACAGATTTGTAAAGGTTTTGAGTTTGTTCAATTTCATAGGGTCGTGAAGCTTTTTCAGAGAAGGATCACACTCAAGCCTCTCAGCCTTCAAACTGTCATAACACTATTCCCTACTTCATATCCCTTCATTAAGTCTGACTTTATACAAAAATGGGCAGTTTTTGCTGTAGAAATCCTCAATAGGTCATGGCTCTCTGGAAATGGATTGACCCAGCTTTAAATCAGGCCAGCCACAGTTGCAATTGATTGTTCATCCTTTTCAATCCGTGTTCCATGTAATTCTGATTGATAGCAATCAGGTCTGTTCATATTCACACTTTCTCTTAGCTGATCCCAAAATTAGCTTATGTACTCAGCAGTGAGGTAAAACCTATCCACTGCACCAAACTTTAAGCTTGGTGCGATCTCTAGTCCTTATTCACTGTTACCCCTGTTGCCTGGTCAACAGGTACTCTTCCAAATGGATTCTTTACAGATAATTGCACACAGAATCTTCCATTGATGAAATTCTGATATACTTCTGGATGGTCTTCTTCAAGGTTTGTCTCATGAGCATAATATGGCGGAAGATAGCGTGTATTATTTGTTTTGACATAATTATTCAAAGTACCAGGGAATCAAAGCTCTTATTGCCATAAGACGTAGATACCGGTTTCCCTCCCTTGATGCTCGAAGCAATCCAAGCAAGGCATCCTCCACAAAGTCAATATATGATATCACTAATGCTGAAAGATCAACATTCCTTTGATGTATGTGCCCCAAGAAATGATTCCAGAGCTCTGCAATTTTATCCACCTCTACAATCCGTAACAAAGCATTCAGGCTGTTTTGGGATATCATCTGCAAGATGACCTAGTTTCTCAAGGAACGCTTGGCCGCTCTCAATTCTGTTGGGATAATTTCTTTCTACCCATGCCACGAATTCATTCCATGCTAATCACATAAGGACTTCGTAGATGCATTTGTGCACTCGTACTGCCCTGTTGTACTGTACATCTTTCGCTCCAGGACGCCAGAAAACGAATCCTAGGCAACAATGCCAGACTCATTGCACAAATCACGAAGGCCTCCATCCTGGAACCTTTTACCCATTATAGACATTGAATTGCAAATGAAGGATTGGGTATGTTCAATATTTTTTCATCTAAAATACTGAATAATAGATCCAGGAGCTTAAAAAATGTCTCATTTTTATACAAAGGCATTTCTTAAGGTGCCTATACACATAACTAGGGCCTAACGTAAGAGAACGGGTCTGTATTTAAATTAAAAGAGGAAATAACACAAAAAGTAAAGTGGCAAAGTAGCATATTTGCCTCACAAACTTCAAGGATGTATTTGCTAAGAACCAAATAAGATATAATTTTGCTGTGTGCTTTTGTAGAAAGGTCTAGAGCAGTGGTTCTCAACCTTGTTTGCCCCATGCACCCCTTTCACCATATGTCAGAATGTCATTCCCCCCTCCTTTCCAAGATTGTCTGCCTCAAAAAGTGCATTCCAAATAATATGCATATAATACTGAAAATCCTTTATTTTTTCCATATTAGTACATATACATTTACAATTTTACATGGATTACACTGCCCTGCATAGTTTTTCAGGTTTGTGTATTATTAAGCTTTTCTGGGTGTATTTTGCATGCTGATCTCAAAAATGTTATCCATTTTGCTCAATCAGGTCAGAATTTTGTGCCATAGCATTTTAAGCGGAGATTCAGGTAAAATATTGGCATTTTTCGCTCAAAATGGGGGTTCTCATATTCGTTCATTAAAAAAATCATCCGAGACATTGGCAAGCCTCACAGAAAAGATTTCGGTCAGTTTTAATGCCCTTACGATGCATTTAAATACACCCACGTGCTCGCCGGCCATTTAAATGTCCGCCGTGACGCAAAGGAAAAGAGTATATGTCCGTGTTTTTTTACATATATTTTTTCACAATTAAATTTCTTTTTCATCTGGTGGTACATGGCATGTTTCCTCTGTCTGTGGGATAGTCGAGCAGACAAGCAGCACTACATGCAATGTGACTGGCCTGCAAGAAGTGGACTTACTCCAGGTTCTCACAATGTTGTTGCCCATGCTCTGGTGAATCGGCAGAACATTCTTCTTCCGCCACTGCACATCAAGCTCGGTCTGTTCAAAAACTTTGTAAAGGCACTGGACAAAAAAAGCCAGGCTTTCAATTTTCTGAAAGAAAAATTTCCAAAAGTCAGTGAGGCAAAGCTGAATGCAGGAATTTTTGATGGCCCTCAGATCAGAGAACTTTTCAAAGATCCCAAGTTTGATTGCAGCATGGATGTAAATGAGAAGAAAGCCTGGCATGCCTTTAAGTCTATTGTCTCCAATTTTCTTGGCAACTACAGAAGTCCAGAGTATGAACGAGTTGTTGAGGACCTACTTCTGAGCTACAAAGTTCTTGGTGCACGCATGTCCATCAAGATGCACTTCCTCAGCTCCCACTTGGACTACTTTCCAGAGAACTGTGGTGATGTGAGTGAGGAACAAGGAGAACGCTTCCATCAAGATATCCGTGTAATGGAGGAGCAGTACCAGGGTCGCTGGGATATCAACATGCTCGCCGACTACTGTTGGTGTCTGAAACGGGACGCCCCAGACACCAACCACCAAAGAAATTCTCTGTGACAGCCATTTATGCATGTCTAACTGTAAAGGCATCTATGTAGTTGACATATTTTGGTCCTATGTGTTGTGGTTATATTTCTTATGATATATTTTGCATAAAAATTTTGACATCATATTTAAAAATTTCGATTTTTTCCTAATTCCCATAGCATAAAAATCTGACCTCATTGGGCAAAATGAATGGCATTTTTGGAATCAGCACGCAAAATACATAAAGAATCAGCTAAGAAACCCCGCACCTCATGAATTTTTTTTTCAAATGCAGCCCAGTGTTATTTTTATAGTGGAGTTTTACAAATTAAATGCCAATTGAAAATGTTGATGGATTTATAAAACTTGAATAAAAGTAAAATAGTTTTTTTTTATTTATAATGAATTACTTAACAGACCAAACTGAAGCATAATGCAATAAACAAAAAGTTCAATAGAATACCAGGATATTGTAAATTTGTAATTAATTTTATTCAGATGAAGATTACAGTCAATGAGAAACCTGTGATTGTTTTTTCTTTGCCAATTCTGGGATACGCGGAGGAGTGCTTGAAAGGGCACAACGCAGGTCATTTTCTACCTCTAATCTACTACGTTGCTTTGTTTTAATTTGCAACAGAGTTGAAAAGCCTGACTCACAAAGATATGTCGACACAAACGGAAGCAATGCACGGATAGCTCTTTTTGCCACTTTTGGGTAGGAATCGCACATCAAGGGCCAAAATTCTGTGATTGATTTCTCATCGAACATATCTCTTGCTCCCGAATCAGTTTGCCCCCCACCCCCCTGAGAACCTGAATTCCCCACCTGGGGGGAATTCCCCCCTGGTTGAGAACCCCTGGTCTAGAGTCTAGACTCAAGACCTAAGCTAAGTGGAGTGTAAAAAAAAAACCTCTAACTATAATACTCAATATTTGGTGGAAGGTAGAAAAAGGGGACCAAAAATACACTTCTGCAAAAGTTGTGATTGGCGTTTTGAAGGGTAGCACCTACAGTAAATTTTATGATAGCATATCCAAAGTTGTGTGATCCAGACTGCAAGCACATATTTCTGGCGTCTAGAGACATCATACTAACCAAAGATTCATATGAGATATTGTGCCCTTTATGGTACCGACAAGGACGACTTCTTCCCCCAATCCTACCCTGATCTCTAGCTGTTTCTGATATGGCGAGCAGGCGTACCAACTTATGGTGATGCACTGGGGATCTTATCAAGGCATTTCGTCTCACGTTTCAAATTGCAGCGACGGAAAATCTAACTGCTCTTTTTTGTGGACTTCATATATTCTTGGTGTACAAATTTAAAGTGCACATGTGTAGTAGGTAGTAAACAGCTATCAAAGAGGGAGGTACTATCGCCTGGGAAAATTACCGGCCGATCAGTTTGACGTCAGTAGTGGGGAAATTTCTTGAATCAATTATAGCAGATAGCAT
Source organism: Homarus americanus (assembly GCF_018991925.1). Lineage (NCBI taxonomy): Eukaryota > Metazoa > Arthropoda > Malacostraca > Decapoda > Nephropidae > Homarus > Homarus americanus. Next base: position 71,072 of record NW_024728429.1, on the reverse strand, counting down.
CCGATCGCATCTAGAGAAAAGCAAATTAATCTACGACTCTCAACATGGGTTTACAAATGGAAAATCTTGTCTAATAAATCTGTTGAAGTTTTTTAGGAAAATCTTCGAGGTAGTAGATAATGACGAAAATTACGATGTTATTTACTTAGACTTTAGCAAAGCATTTGACAGAGTACCGCAACAGAGGCTTCTGAGAAAAATTAAGGCTCATGGTGTCGAGGGGAAAGTTTTAAATTGGATAAAATCATGGCTCACCGATAGAACGCAGAGGGTCACCGTAGATGGTGTTAAATCTGAGTGGGGCCGTGTAACAAGTGGGGTTCCCCAGGGGTCAGTACTAGGCCCACTCTTGTTCATAATCTACATAAACGATCTAGATACTGGGATCAGCAGTGACATAAGCAAGCTTGCGAATGACACCAAAATAGGGCGGCAGATTAATTCAGGGCAGGATGCAAATGCATTACAGGAGGATGAATCTAAATAAACTGCAGGGGTGGTCTGAAAAATGGCAAATTAGATTCAACACCAGAAATTGCAGCGTACTTAATATTGGAAGAACAAATACTGACAATATATACAGCCTTAACACCATCAACCTAGAGAAGTATTGGGTATTGGGTATTGGGTTTTATATCTAGAAGTGTAAGTAATAAGAGTGCAGAGGTCTTATTGCAACTATATCATGCGCTAGTCAGGCCGCACCTCGATTATGCGGTTCAGTTCTGGTGCCCTTATTATAGAATGGATATCAATTCACTAGAGACGGTGCAGCAAAGAATGACGAAAATGATTCCGGGACTTAGAAACCTTCCATATCAGGATAGGTTTAAGAAACTTAACTTGCATTCCCTAGAAAGACGAAGAGTGCGGGGAGATATGATAGAAGTATTGAAATGGGTGAAAGGAATCAATAAAAGGGATATAGATAAAGTTCTTATAATATCCGAGCAGGATAGAACTCGGAGCAACGAATTTAAGTTGGATAAGTTTAGGTTTAGGAGGGAGATAGGAAGGAACTGGTTCACAAATAGGGTGGTGGACGAGTGGAACACGCTTAGCAACTTTGTAGTAAGTGCTGGAACTCTGGAAAGTTTCAAAAGGAGGCTAGATAGATTCATGGATGATAGAGAGTGGTAGTAACTCTCGACAGGAGCTGCCATGCACAGGCCAACCGGCCTATCGCAGACTCCTTATTTTCTTATGTTCTTATGTTTAATGTGTTGTCTAATGGTAGATCCTGCTGCCATATGGCATCACAAAAATTGTGACCAAGTCCCAGATTGCTGATCTGACTTTCTGCCTCATTTACACACAATTGCAGGGTCTCAATTGTTTCTCTTACTTTGTCAACGCAATATATATATATATATATATATATATATATATATATATATATATATATATATATATATATATATATATATATATATATATATATATATATATATATATATATATATATATATATATATATATATATATATATATATATATATATATATATTTTTTTTTTTTTTTTTTTTTTTTTTCTTTGATATTTTTCTCATTTTTCATTTTGTATTTATTTATGGTTATTTCTTTTTATAATTATTATTATTATTATTATTTTTATTACATTGTCGCCCCACAGGCCCTGATGTGGGTCACCGACCTGGATTCGGTGTGCTACTCCCCCCCCCCTCGTCCACCGATTCGAAGACTGATGAAAAGAATGTTAATAGAGTAGTTAGACAAGAACATAAGAACATAAGAACATAAGAATGGAGGAAACTGCAGCGGGCCTATTGGCCCATACTGGGCAGTCCCGTTTACACCCAACCCCTATTGCTCATATGAGCATCCAACCTATGTTTGAAGCAGTTCAGCGTATTCGAGTTAATGATGACATTTGGTAACTTGTTCCATTCATCCACTACTCTGTTTCCAAACCAGTGTTTACCTATTTCACGCCTAAATCTAAATTTGTCTAATTTAATACCATTGTTACGAGTTCGCTCCTGGTTGGATAGTTTGAGTACCTTTGTAATGTCCCCTTTGTTTAGCCCTGCCTTCCACTTATAAACCTCTATCAGGTCGCCCCTCGCTCTCGTCTCTCAAGGGAGTGCAAATTAAGATGCTTTAACCTGTCTCTATACTCAAGGTTCCTAATGCCCGGGATTAGTCTTGTCATTCTCCTCTGAATTCTTTCCAAGGATTCTATATCCATTCTGTATCGGTGACCAGAACTGAACTGCGTAATCCAGGTGTGGTCTCACAAGAGCAAGATACAGTTTTAGGATGACTTCGCTAGTCTTGTAACTAACACTCCTTTGTATGAACCCAAGTACTTTATTAGCCTTGTTACGAGCAAAAACACATTGTTTACTTGGCTTAAGGTTCCTACTTATCATTACTCCTAAATCTCTCTCGCAGTCGGATTTCTCTATGGCATCGTTGTTCATCTGGTATCTGGTTTCCCTGTTTACATCTCCTATACTGAGTACTTTACATTTGTCGACGTTGAATTTCATCTGCCATTTTTCAGACCATTCGAAAAATTTGTTTAGATCTTCCTGTAGTTTTGCCGAGTCCTCGTCAGATTTGATAACACTTCCTATTTTAGTGTCATCAGCAAATTTACTTATGTTGCTGCCAATGCCGATATCTATGTCGTTTATGTATATAATAAATAATAATGGTCCAAGTACTGAGCCTTGGGGAACTCCACTTGTGACGTTGCTCCAATGGGACTTAGTGCCGTTAATGCTCACTGGCTGTTTCCTGTCCTGTAACCACGCCCTAATCCATTTAAGGATGTCACCTTTGATGCCATGAGCTTCTACCTTTCTAATTAGTCTCTCGTGGGGGACTCTGTCGAAGGCTTTGCTAAAGTCGAGATATACCACATGAAAAGAATGTTAATAGATTAGTTAGGCAAGAACGTCCGCTTGTGAAGCCATGCTGGGAATCATTGATCAATCGGTGCTTCTCCAGGTGATTTCGAATAGAGTATTTATTCAAGACATCTTCAGAGGCAACTGAATTACATGGACGGAGAGAGGCATAAATATACATGGTGACTTTACTAAACATGAGGTCAGGTCATAATCATGACATCCACGAATCTTCACACCAACACACACGCAGAGGAGCTTAAGTCAAGTTAAGTCAGGTCAAAAATATGGGACCCGCTAAATAGCTATCCTACATCTAGCTCTAAGGTTTTCAAAGCATTTTTAACCTTGGGCCACTGACAAATAAATATATGTAACATATTATCAGTTTTGTACTGACCATCACTAAGGTTTATGGAATTTAATTCCCTAATCAAACTAGCTTCAACCAAAACTATCTGTGACACATGATGATTTGTATACTTCTAAACTTTTTTCCCAAGCAATGGGATGATTATTATTCCTAACATGAACGAACAGTGCGATGCTTTCAGATGCTGTTCTGATATTGTACTTGTGCTGTTTGATTCTGAGTTGCAATGCTTTCCCAGTCTGTCCTTCATAATTTCCATTACATTTGCTACATGGAATACAATAAACACTTCCATTTACATTTACATTTACATTCTTGATTAATATATTGGTAATGGTTGAGTCATGCTTAAAAACAACATTAATATTTAATAATTTAAGGGACTGAACTAACAGGACAAATTCATTGCGATAAGGCAGAGTCAAAATATCCTTAAGTGTAGGAGTTTGTCTGGTTTGAGTAGAATGAAAGCATTTTTTAGCCCTTTTAAAAAAATTATCAACAAGCAATGAAGGGTACCCAAGTTTTTGTGCAATGGAACGAATGTGTTTCAATTCTTCATCAATAAATTCAGCGTCACAAATACACAAACATTTTAAAATCATAGCAGAAAAAACTGACATTTTGGTAGACTCCAGGTGACTCAATAAAAAATGTATGAAACTGTCTACCTGTGTAGGCTTTCTGTACACCTTAAATTTATAGTTATGGCCATTTCTAATGATAAGCATATCAGGAAATGGAAGGGATCCATTTATTTCTCTTTCAATTTTGAATGTAATACTTGGGACAAGTATTTATCTTATCCACGTTTTCATTGTGGATCTACATGAAATATATATATATATATATATATATATATATATATATATATATATATATATATATATATATATATATATATATATATATATATATATATAGATATATATATATATATATATATATATATATATATATATATATATATATATATATATATATATATATATATATATATATGCAAGTAAATCACTGTAGGTGCGCGTGATCTAGGCATCACCCCTGAAAGATGTGAATTACACGGCCTTAGGAACTTCGTGTTTTCTTCAACTCCTTGTGGTTATCAGCATATATATATATATATATATATATATATATATATATATATATATATACATATATATATATATATATATATATATATATATATATATATATATGTGTGTGTATGTGTGTGTGTGTGTGTGTGTGTGTTGGTGTGTGTTGAGAAGATGTGCAACACATGAAAAAGACCCGGAGAGTGAATAATGAAAAACTATGAGATAAAGAGAGTGAATAAGAGAGACTATAAAGACATACAGAAAGCCAGGCATAGACATACAAATAGACACATATACACAGGCAAATAGAGAAGAAAGAGAAGAAGAGAGAGAGAGAGAGAGAGAGAACATACAAAGCTACGTTCTTCTTTGCTCCATCATCATCAAAACAATCCCCCTCTCCTCCCTCCCTCCCTCCCTCCTCCCTCCATCTTTCCTCTTTACCTCTCTTCCTCCCTCCCGCCACCTCCCCCTCTCCTCCCTCACTCTCTATATCACCTCCCCCCCTCTTCCTACCACTCTCCCTCCACCTCCCTCCCTCCGACCTTGCTTCGCTGTTCGGGGTCAGTCAAGGACTCATTCGTACATACAACCACTTAGGCTGATGAGCTGGGAAATCTGGCGGACTTTTTCACTATAAGACCAAGGTTTGACTCGTAATTTGCGAGAACAAGAATATATATCTCTTTACTTTTCTCTCTCTCTCTCTCTCTCTCTCTCTCTCTCTCTCTCTCTCTCTAATTAAATTTCCATTAGACAAAGTACCCAACTTATGACAACTTTTATAGAGCTCCATTACCACCTGAGTGTTTAATTAATTAGTGCCATTAGTTAAAAAATTTCCATACTCTTTAATAATATTAATTGTATTGAATTGTATTTACTTAACTGATGCACCAGTTACATAGTAACTCCCATAATCCTTTGAATATGATGATTTAATGTTGAGTACAATTATTTAATGCCTTGAATGCGATGATTCAATGCCTTGAGCATGATGACTTAATGCCTTGAGTGCGATGACTTAATGCTTTGAGTATGGTGCCTTATGCCTTGAGTACGGTGACCTAATGCCTTAAGTACGATGATTTAATGCCTTGGGTATGATGATTCAATGCCTTGAGCACGATGATTTAATGCCTTGTGAACGATGACTTAATGCCTTGAGTACAATGACTTAATCTTGCATTAACACAACCTAACCTCCTAATAATACTGATTTAACCCCTAGAGTATAATGACTTACTTCATAGTCACGGTGACCTAACTCAAGATATCGTACTGACGGAGTTTAGTCATTGTACCCAGAGCAGAAAGTCATCGAAATTATTTTATTAAACTACTGTATTAAGTGGATTACCATCATACTAAAGGGGTTTGCATAATTTATTCATGGATTACCATCATACTAAAGGGGTTAACCTAATGCATTCATGGGCTACCATCATACTAAACGGGTTAACCTAATGTATTCATGGGTTACCATCATATTAAAGGGGTTAACTAATGTATTCAGAGGTTACCATCGTAATAAAGGGGTTACCATAATGCATTCAAGGGTTACCATCATACTAAAGGGGTTAGCATAATGTATTCATAGGTTACCATCATAGTAAAGAGGTTAACCTAATGAATTCATGGGTTGCCATCATACTAAAGTGGTAAACTTAATGTATTCTTGGTTTGCCACCATACTAAAGAGGTTAACTTAATGTATTCATGGGTTACCATCATACAATAGGGTTAATTTAATGTATTAAAGGGGCTGGTCATGCTGAAGGGCTTAGTCCCATGTGTACAAAACAAAAACAGCACCGAAAAAAATTAAGAAAAATTGCAGCAAGTAGAAAGAATTTTGATTAGAGTTTGCTGGAGGCTGAACCTGACCAACCACAGGATCTGGAAAGAAAGAAAGAAGACAAATAAAAAGTAAAAATAAAAAAAAGCCTAAAGCGTCAGACCTCTGAGTGGAGCAAAGGATTGCTTGTTCAAAGGTACTTCCAGGGTGCTTTTGAACTCTTCTAGAGAGCTTCCAGGGCGCTTTAATATTTCCAGTTTATGTCTAAGGTGCTTCCAGAACGCTTTATTACTTCCAGTTTACGTATAGGGCGCTTCCAGGATGCTTTAATGTTTCCAGTTTATCTCTAGGGTGCTTCCAAAATGTTTAAATGTTTCCTGGTTATGTCTCGGGTGCTTCCAAAAGTCGTTATTACTTCCAGTTTACGTATAGGATGCTTCCAGGATGTTTTAATGTTTCCAGTTTAAGTCTAGAGACCTTCCAGTATTCTCTAATTACTTCAATTCACGTCCAGGGTGCATAGTATTTACAGGACGCTTCCAAGATGAGTCCAAGAGCTTTCAAGATGTATCCAGAAGCCTCCACATAGCACTTATCTCAAGAACTTTAGTAATGGCAATACTCATGTAAAATACTTCATGGTTCTCCTCTGGATTATTGCGTTACACTTACACTCGAGATGATTATAATGAGACCACCTGAAAATTAGACACTCCAACTTATTTCACTAACCTTTACTTGAAATGAGATAGGATGTTAATGGTTAAACGCAATAATCTAAGATGTCTATTCTTAAATTTTTTTTAGATGAAATAAGCTGTGGTGTCTAACCTAAAGGTGAAATAAGCTGAGGTGTCTATTATTTAAGTGAAATAAGCTGGGTATCTAATCTTTAGAGGTAAAAGGTGGGGTGTCTAATCTTAATGTGATAAAACTGGAGTATCTAATATTTAGATGAAATAAGTTTGTGTCTAATCGTGATCACCCGCTGTGAAAGGGTTAAGGTGAACCTTAGCAAAAATAAGCTGGGGTGTCTAATCCTCATGCGAAATAAACTGAAGAGTCTGATCTTCAGCATAAATAAGTTGAGGTGTCTATTCATAAACTTAAATAAGCTGGGGTGCCTAATCTTAAGGTGAAATAAGCTGGGTGTCTAATCTTCAGTTAAAGTTAGCAGAGGTGTCTAATCTTCAGGAGATCTAAATTCATCAGGTTTGACTACTAAAACATGACGGACCAAGATATAGTAGCCATAACAGTATAACAAGGTATATAACAATGTAGCTATAACAAGGTATATAACAATGTAGATATAGCAAGGAATATAACAATGTAGATATAACAAGGTATATAACAATGTAGATATAGCAAGGAATATAACAATGTAGCTATAACAAGGTATATAACAATGTAGATATAGCAAGGAATATAACAATGTAGATATAACAAGGTATACAACAATGTAGATATAACAAGGTATATAACAATGTACGTATAACAAGATATATAACAATGTAGCTATAACAAGGTATATAACAATGTAGATATAGCAAGGAATATAACAATGTAGATATAACAAGGTATATAACAATGTAGATATAGCAAGGAATATAACAATGTAGCTATAACAAGGTATATAACAATGTAGATATAGCAAGGAATATAACAATGTAGATATAACAAGGTATACAACAATGTAGATATAACAAGGTATATAACAATGTACGTATAACAAGATATATAACACTGTAGATATAACAAGGTATATAACAATGTAGATATAACAAGGTATACAACAATGTAGATATAACAAGGTATATAACAATGTACGTATAACAAGATATATAACACTGTAGATATAACAAGGTATATAACAATGTACGTATAACAAGATATATAACACTGTAGATATAACAAGGTATATAACAATGAAGATATAACAAGGTATATAACAATGTACGTATAACAAGGTATACAACAATGTAGATATAACAAGGTATACAACAATATACGTATAACAAGATATATAACACTGTAGATATAACAAGGTATATAACAATGTAGATATAACAAGGTATATAACAATGTACGTATAACAAGATATATAACACTGTAGATATAACAAGGTATATAACAATGTAGATATAACAAGGTATACAACAATGTAGATATAACAAGGTATATAACAATATACGTATAACAAGATATATAACACTGTAGATATAACAAGGTATATAACAATGTAGATATAACAAGATATATAACAATGTAGATATAACAAGGTATACAACAATGTAGATATAACAAGGTATATAACAATGTACGTATAACAAGATATATAACACTGTAGATATAACAAGGTATATAACAATGTAGATATAACAAGGTATACAACAATGTAGATATAACAAGGTATATAACAATATACGTATAACAAGATATATAACAATGTAGATATAACAAGGTATATAACAATGTAGATATAACAAGGTATACAACAATGTAGATATAACAAGGTATATAACAATATACGTATAACAAGATATATAACACTGTAGATATAACAAGGTATATAACAATGTAGATATAACAAGGTATATAACAATATACGTATAACAAGATATATAACACTGTAGATATAACAAGGTATATAACAATGTAGATATAACAAGATATATAACAATGTAGATATAACAAGGTATACAACAATGTAGATATAACAAGGTATATAACAATGTACGTATAACAAGATATATAACACTGTAGATATAACAAGGTATATAACAATGTAGATATAACAAGGTATACAACAATGTAGATATAACAAGGTATATAACAATATACGTATAACAAGATATATAACACTGTAGATATAACAAGGTATATAACAATGTACGTATAACAAGGTATACAACAATGTAGATATAACAAGGTATACAACAATATACGTATAACAAGATATATAACAATGTAGATATAACAAGGTATATAACAATGTAGATATAACAAGGTATATAACAATGTACGTATAACAAGATATATAACACTGTAGATATAACAAGGTATATAACAATGTAGATATAACAAGGTGTACAACAATGTAGATATAACAAGGTATATAACAATATACGTATAACAAGATATATAACACTGTAGATATAACAAGGTATATAACAATGTAGATATAACAAGATATATAACAATGTAGATATAACAAGGTATACAACAATGTAGATATAACAAGGTATATAACAATGTACGTATAACAAGATATATAACACTGTAGATATAACAAGGTATATAACAATGTAGATATAACAAGGTATACAACAATGTAGATATAACAAGGTATATAACAATATACGTATAACAAGATATATAACACTGTAGATATAACAAGGTATATAACAATGTAGATATAACAAGATATATAACAATGTAGATATAACAAGGTATACAACAATATACGTATAACAAGATATATAACAATGTAGATATAACAAGGTATATAACAATGTAGATATAACAAGGTATACAACAATGTAGATATAACAAGGTATATAACAATATACGTATAACAAGATATATAACACTGTAGATATAACAAGGTATATAACAATGTAGATATAACAAGATATATAACAATGTAGATATAACAAGGTATATAACAATATACGTATAACAAGATATATAACAATGTAGATATAGCAAGGTATATAGCAATGTAGATATAACATGGTATATAACAATGTACGTAAAACAAGATATATAACAATGTAGATATAACAAGGTATAAAACAATGTAGATATAACAAGGTATAAAACAATGTAGATATAACAAGGTATATAACAATGTACGTATAACAAGATATATAACAATGTAGATATAGCAAGGAATATAACAATGTAGATATAACAAGGTATAAAACAATGTAGATATAACAAGGTATATAACAATGTACGTATAACAAGGTATATAACAATGTACGTATAACAAGATATATAACAATGTAGATATAACAAGGCATATAACAATGTAGATATAACAAGGTATATAACAATGTAGATATAACAAGGTATACAACAATGTAGATATAACAAGGTATATAACAATGTAGATATAGCAAGGAATATAACAATGTAGATATAACAAGGTATATAACAATGTAGATATAACAAGGTATACAACAATGTAGATATAACAAGGTATATAACAATGTAGATATAACAAGATATATAACAATGTAGATATAACAAGGCATATAACAATGTAGATATAATAAGGTATATAACAATGTAGATATAGCAAGGAATATAACAATGTAGATATAACACGGGATATAACAATGTAGATATAACAAGGCATATAACAATGTAGATATAACAAGGTATACAACAATGTAGATATAACAAGGTATATAACAATGTAGATATAACAAGATATATAACAATGTAGATATAACAAGGCATATAACAATGTAGATATAACAAGGTATATAACAATGTAGATATAGCAAGGAATATAACAATGTAGATATAACACGGTATATAACAATGTAGATATAACAAGGCATATAACAATGTAGATAAAACAAGGTATATAACAATGTAGATATAGCAAGGAATATAACAATGTAGATATAACAAGGAATATAACAATGTAGATATAGCAAGGAATATAACAATGTAGATATAACAAGGTATACAACAATGTAGATATAACAAGGTATATAACAATGTAGATATAACAAGGTATATAACAATGTAGATATAGCAAGGAATATAACAATGTAGATATAACAAGGTATATAACAATGTAGATATAACAAGGTATACAACAATGTAGATATAACAAGGTATATAACAATGTAGATATAGCAAGGAATATAACAATGTAGATATAACAAGGTATATAACAATGTAGATATAACAAGGTATACAACAATGTAGATATAACAAGGTATATAACAATGTAGATATAACAAGATATATAACAATGTAGATATAACAAGGCATATAACAATGTAGATATAACAAGGTATATAACAATGTAGATATAGCAAGGAATATAACAATGTAGATATAACAAGGTATACAACAATGTAGATATAACAAGGTATATAACAATGTACGTATAACAAGATATATAACAATGTAGATATAACAAGGTATATAACAATGTACGTATAACAAGATATATAACAATGTAGATATAACAAGGTATAAAACAATGTAGATATAACAAGGTATACAACAATGTAGATATAACAAGGTATATAACAATATACGTATAACAAGATATATAACAATGTAGATATAACAAGGTATATAACAATGTACGTATAACAAGATATATAACAATGTAGATATAACAAGGTATATAACAATGTACGTATAACAAGATATATAACAATGTAGATATAACAAGGTATAAAACAATGTAGATATAACAAGGTATACAACAATGTAGATATAACAAGGTATATAACAATGTACGTATAACAAGATATATAACAATGTAGATATAACAAGGTATATAACAATGTAGATATAACAAGGTATACAACAATGTAGATATAACAAGGTATATAACAATATACGTATAACAAGATATATAACAATGTAGATATAGCAAGGAATATAACAATGTAGATATAACAAGGTATACAACAATGTAGATATAACAAGGTATATAACAATGTACGTATAACAAGATATATAACAATGTAGATATAACAAGGTATATAACAATGTAGATATAACAAGGTATACAACAATGTAGATATAACAAGGTATATAACAATATACGTATAACAAGATATATAACAATGTAGATATAACAAGGTATATAACAATATACGTATAACAAGATATATAACAATGTAGATATAACAAGGTATATAACAATGTAGATATAACAAGATATATAACAATGTAGATATAACAAGGCATATAACAATGTACGAATAACAAGATATATAACAATGTAGATATAAAAAGGTATATAACAATGTAGATATAACAAGATATATAACAATGTACGTATAACAAGATATATAACAATGTAGATATAGCAAGGAATATAACAATGTAGATATAACAAGGTATACAACAATGTAGATATAACAAGGCATATAACAATGTACGTATAACAAGATATGTAACAATGTAGATATAACAAGGCATATAACAATGTACGTATAACAAGATATGTAACAATGTAGATATAGCAAGGAATATAACAATGTAGATATAACAAGGTATACAACAATGTAGATATAACAAGGCATATAACAATGTACGTATAACAAGATATGTAACAATGTAGATATAACAAGGCATATAACAATGTACGTATAACAAGGTATACAACAATGTAGATATAACAAGGCATATAACAATGTACGTATAACAAGATATGTAACAATGTAGATATAACAAGGCATATAACAATGTACGTATAACAAGATATATAACAATGTAGATATAACAAGGTATATAGCAATGTAGATATAACATGGTATATAACAATGTACGTATAACAAGATATATAACAATGTAGATATAACAAGGTATATAACAATGTAGATATAACAAGATATATAACAATGTACGTATAACAAGATATATAACAATGTAGATGTAACAAGGCATATAACAATGTACGTATAACAAGATATATAACAATGTAGATATAACAAGATATATAACAATGTAGATATAACAAGGTATATAACAATGTAGATATAACAAGATATATAACAATGTAGATATAACAAGATATATAACAATGTAGATATAACAAGATATATAACAATGTAGATATAACAAGATATATAACAATGTAGATATAGCAAGGTATATAGCAATGTAGATATAACATGGTATATAACAATGTACGAATAACAAGGTATATAACAATGTAGACATAACAAGGTATATAACAATGTAGATATAACATGGTATATAACAATGTAGATATAACACGGTATATAACAATGTAGATATAACAAGGTATATAACAATGTACGTAAAACAAGATATATAACAATGTAGATATAATAAGGTATATAACAATGTAGATATAACAATGTAGATATAACAAGGTATATAACAATGTAGAATAACAACGTATATAACAATGTAGATATAACAAGGTATATAACAATGTAGATATAACAAGGTATATAACAATGTAGATATAACAAGGTATATAACAATGTAGATATAACAAGGTATATAACAATGTACGTATAACAAGATATATAACAATATAGATGTAACAGGTATATAACAATGGACTTTTAACAAGATATATATCAATGTACGTATAACAAGATATATAACAATGTAGATATAACAAGTTATATAACAAGGTATATAACAATGTAGATATAACAAGGTATATAACAATGTAGATATAACAAGGTATATAACAATGTAGATATAACAAAGTATATAACAATGTACTTTTAACAAGATATATATCAATGTACGTATAACATGATATATAACAATGTAGATATAACAAGTTATATAACAATGTAGATATAACAAGGTATATAACAATGTAGATATAACAAGGTATATAACAATGTAGATATAACAAGGTATATAACAATGTAGATATAACAAGGTATATAACAATGTAGATATAACAAGGTATATAACAATGTAGATATAACAAGGTATATAACAATGTACGTATAACAATATATATAACAATGTACGTATAACAAGATATATAACAATGTAGATATAACAAGTTATATAACAATGTAGTTATAACAAGGTATATAACAATGTAGATATAACAAGGTATATAACAATGTAGATATAACAAGGTATATAACAATGTAGATATAACAAGGTATATAACAACGTAGATATAACAAGGTATATAACAATGTACGTATAACAATATATATAACAATGTACGTATAACAAGATATATAACAATGTAGATATAACAAGTTATATAACAATGTAGATATAACAAGGTATATAACAATGTAGATATAACAAGGTATATAACAATGTAGATATAACAAGGTATATAACAATGTAGATATAACAAGGTATATAACAATGTAGATATAACAAGGTATATAACAATGTACGTATAATAATATATATAACAATGTACGTATAACAAGATATATAACAATGTAGATATAACAAGGTATATAACAATGTAGATATAACAAGGTATAAAACAAGGTATATAACAAGGTATATAACAATGTACGTATAACAACGAAAAATTAAATTGTTAGATATTGCAAGAACAGACACAATAAATAATTCTCGGGCGTTTTTTTGGTAGCATCGTCACCTTAGGGCCCAACCACATTGCCTCCTGTGCTTATGGGTGAAACGGCTGGTTAATTCCAAGTTATCCAGGTTGGTTTACATATATTATATTGGGCTTTAGTAACGAAACCCAATTGAAGTTTCTTGTTTTATTAAAAAGTATTATGTATATAATTCCTGAGTGTAGATCAACCATAAGTTCCACTATTTATGAGTGTGGTGAGAAAGGGACGGCGTCTATGTAAATACAGTAGACGTGAATTAACGTCCGTTCGATAATAAGTGGTGAGTGAGACTCTGAGTAGTGACCTATCGAGGGAGAACGAAATAGGTACGTCGTTCCCCCTCGAGGGAAGACGGAGCCATCCACTGCGGCTCTCAAATAACATCTTCCTCTAGTCAAGGATATCAAACTACTGCTCGCTTTAGGTGGCCAGAGAGCCGGCTACTTATGCCTTTACTCAGCATAGTATGCCGCAGTTTCCCGTGGGCACGCCTTATCACGTGCATTGAATATGTCACCTCATAGCCAGTGGAAAGTTACAGGGGATAAATCTGAATATAAATCAGATGTAAATATCCCATTTATATAATACTTCTGTTGATGAGACAGGGGCCATTACATCGCTCGGTCACCTACCGGCCAAGCTACGTGAGGCCTAAATAGGCTCACAGAGTACAGTACATCCTATACAACCCTAACCATGTTATAAACATAGGTGTAGACACTAAGCTGGGGATTCTACTACGGTAGGGATTTTATCTACTATAGGGGTCCTATACTTTAGTTCCTTTTGGGTTAAAATGTTATGAACAATTTTCATCTTGGATGACACTGACTTATAATAACAGAAAAAAAAAACATGACTTCAAACACAAACATTACTGCCAATATGAAAAGCAACATGGCAGAAATAATCTTCGCCTGGTTCGTGTTTAAAAACTCATTTTCTTTGCAATGTATAACTTTTGCTACTGTTATCAAACTGGGAAAGTGAGGGTGTGAGGTCCTGGGTTAGCGCTAACACATTATCCACCTTCCTCTAAATGGGAATGGTGGACAACACTTTCGACCTTGCAGTGAGCAATGGTACTGAGCTGTGAAAGGTTCTATATGGCATGGCTGAAAATTTACAGTCTGTGATACTTTACTGTAGAACTATCATATTTTTATTTTAAGAAGATGTGTCTTTGATATCATTAAAATATGTAGTTTGAAAATTATGAGCATTCTTATCTTCCCTGGGATCAAAAGAAAACGTCCACATTTTCTATGTCTAATAAATACTGAGAATTATTTCACATCAGTATAAATTAAAATAAGTAAGCACTTACAACAATGACATAACCTATCGATGTCCGATCAATGTGGAGTTATGTCTCAAACATGTAAATGTGTATATATATTTAATGTATACCTAGATACTACCTATTCCTTGTAGGCTTGATTGAAGAATCCTTTCTAGAATTTCTTGACAATGTGAAATTGTTGCCGCAATCCCTAGACTTGCGCTTCACTCACAGCTGATTCCAAGGTCCTGTGACTGGGTCAATTTTCACGAAACTTCTGAGTACAGCAAACTACCACTCCTGGTTACATTAGGTCATCCACCATACCGTACCTCAGAATGCTGAGACCATCTCTCAGACCGGAGATGTGTCATCTCTAGTGGGTGCTGGGGTGCTGGTAACTGGGGGTTATTCAAGCCATACGAAAGAATTTTGTTGACAGGATGTTGATTGATGAGTAATCACAACAACTGCAGTCATGTCCTGTCACACCCTGGGCAGTGAACGAATCATTTGCAGAAACTAATGTTCACTTCATCTCACAGGATTGTTGCCATAATTCAGCAACTTTTAATAACTCAGTATTGGTTATGGACATAAACTCAACGTGTAGCAGATGTAACAGTTCATCTTCCTTGTATTAGTAAATGTAACACATATAACAATATCTTTGATTGCTGTTTCATATTTACACTTACGTTTTATATATATACTGTATATATATATATATATATATATATATATATATATATATATATATATATATATATATATATATATATATATATATATATATATATATATATATATATATATATATATATATTCTTTTTCTAAACCAGTATGCCACAGTAATAGGGAGAACATAATTCCTCTACCTTTACCAACTGTGTATATGGTGTTTATATATATATATATATATATATATATATATATATATATATATATATATATATATATATATATATATATATATATATATATATATATATATATATATATATATATATATATATATATTCTTCTTTAAACCAGTATGCCACAGTAATGGGGAGAACATAATTCCTCTTCCTTTACCAACTGTGTATATGGTGTTTATACTCTTTAACTACCTAATACAGGAGTTATGGCGTCTGTATAGAAAATGAGATCCACGGATGGTCCTAGGTGGGGGGTGGTGGGTGGGTAACCGCACTCTTCGCTCCCACTATGAGTCTGCGCCACTGCATGACGAACGCCGGGTGAATCCACTTCATGACAGGGGAATACCTTCCACAGTATGGTCAGGTGCTGACAGACGCTTTCCTGACTGCCCTCACTTGTCGTTAACAGGGGTATCACTAACTAACTGTATGGTAATTCTACAATAACACACTTGCGGTTATTGGGAATAATTCTGCCCCATCTTTGGGTTACAGAATGAGAAGCACTCACTAATTATCGTCTCAATACGGGATATAATCTTAACACTCGGATTGTTTGGAATATGTCACCGTTTTTTGTTTTTCTTGTTTTCACAAAACTTTGACGTCCTGGTATGTAGACTGATAAGCATCCGTCACCACCATTGCTGCAATTCCTGATGTGTAAATCACCGTATCTTCCGCTATCTATGAGCGTGAAGAGAGAGAGGGACGTATACTGATATATCATTTCCGTACCCACACGAGCTGCCACCTACTGTATATGAAACGGCTGGTTAATTCCAAGTTAACCAGGTTGGTTCACATATATTATATTCGGCTTTAGTAACGAAACCCAATTGAAGTTTCTTGTTTTATTAAAAAGTATTATGTATATAATTCCTGAATGTAGATCAACCGTAATTTCCACTATTTATGAGTGTGGTGAGAAAGGGACTGCGTCTATGTAAATACATTAGACGTGAATCAACGTCCTTCGATAATAAGTGGTGAGTGAGACTCTGAGTAGTGACCCATCGAGGGAGAACGGAATAGGTATGTCGTTCCCTCTCGAGGGAAGACGGAGCCATCCACTGCGGCTCTCAAATAACGTCTTCCTCTAGTCAAGGATATCAAGCTACTGCTCACTTTAGGTGGCGAGAGACCCGGCTACTTATGCCTTTACTCAGCATAGTATGATGCAGCTTCCCATGGGCACACCTTATCACGTGCATTGAACATGTCACCTCATAGCCAGTGGAAGTTACAGGGGATGAATCTGAATATAAATCAGATGTAAATAACTCATTTATATAATACTTCTGTTGATGAGACAGGGGCCATTACACGGGCAGTGTTCCACCGAGAGCTAGCAAGTACTGTCCGAGCAAAACAAAGCCTTGAACCATAAACACGAAGGAAAGATTAAAAAAGAACAAACACAAAATCAAGATTGGAATATGGACTGTGGGGACATTCATTATATGTGGCTGGTAAATAAGCATATGTTTGTAGGGAAATGAAAAGATTCTGCGATTAAGTGAAGTAAGATGGACAGGTTTAAATAGCATTAATGGTGAAGACTTTTACTTCATTTATTCAGGTAGTGAAAAACATGAGAGAGGTGATGATATTCTTGTGAACCAGAAGTTAAACAGCAGTGTAAAGGCACATTGGGCAGTGTCAGAGAGAGTTTTGTTCGTCAAGTTTAATGCTAAACCCATGGACTTGTTAATAATGCAGGTTGATGCACCAACAAATGACAGTAAGAATGAAGTCTTAGTAATATATTATGAAAAATTATAGAAAACAAAAGACTACATAAAGTTTAATTAATGTCTGATTATAACGAGTGATTTCAATGCAAAAGTTGGAAAAAAGAAAATAGCACCAGAAGTATGACCACGTGGGTAGGGTAATAGAAGTGAGAGAGGAGAAATATTAATTAACTTTTGTAAAGAAAAGAAGAAGATAATTATAAATACATGGTTTGAACAACACTCTAGGCATCTCTATACATGAAGTTCACCCCAGGACACTATATACAACATAGTCAGGAATCAAATAGATTACATTTTATTTCAGGAAAGATTCAGAAATTCAATAACCCGAACCAAGACCTATCCAGGGGCAGATTGTGGGTCAGATCACGTTCCAGTAATGAGTTTAGTGAGGCTAAAATTTTAAAAATTAAAGAAACAAAAAAAACAAGGGACAAAATCAAATGGGAATTAGGAAAGCTCAAAACAGTGGCAGGAATAGGATATGAAATTCAAACCGAAAATAGATTTTGCAGTTCTGCTAGAGGGTGACTTTGAGGAACAACAATTTAATAATTACAAAGAGTCATCCTACACTAGAGACTGGGGAAACTTACAGGACCGAGGAGGATGACAAATGGAAGAAGAAAGATGATAAGAGGAAGTGACGGTTTACAAAAAACTTAACAAAGAAATTAAAAAGGACTGTGGACAGGCCAAGGAAGATTTGCTAAATAGAAAATGCAAAGAGATTGAAGATGATAACAAAAGGCATAATTATAGAGAAATGTACAGAAAGATTAAACATATGTAGATAAAAGAAAATAAATGGAGTGGGACTATTAAAGCAAATACAATATGATCCAGTTTGAACCAGAAGTAAAAGAGATATTGGCAGAGTACGTAGAACTATAAGGATAGAGTTGAGGTAAGAAACGAAAAGGAAATAAAGATCGAAATTCCAATTCCGGAAACAGAAGTTGAGGCAGTTGTGAATAAAATAAAAAGTGATAAAGCTTGTGGGGTTGATCAGCTTCAGGCATAATTTATAAAACAGTTGGACAAGAATGGGATAAAATGTTTGACTGAAGTATGTAATTCAATATACTTCAAAGGAGACCTTCCCAGTGATTTAAAAATATCAATATATGTATTATTACCTAAAAAGCTTGGAGCCTTAAAGTGCACCCCGTTTAGAACAGTAAGCTAAATAAGACATGGCTGCAAAGTTTTATTAAACACAATTTTAAGGAGAATAAAATTTAGAATAGAAAGTGAGTTATATTAAGAGCAAAATGGATTTAGAAATTGTAAAGGAACTAGAGAAACTTTATGTAGTTTGAGAATTTTGAGTGAAAGGGTTTTAGAGATCCAAAGAAATTTGTGTATCTGCTTTGCTGATTTTAGAAAAAGCTTATACATGCGTTGGAAAAAAATAGGCATTGATGAAGAAGATATTAGACTTTTAAAGAGTCTTTACTGGCAACAGGAGGCTGCATTGTTAATAAATAATTAAATTACTAATTGTTCACATTTAGACAGGGAGTAAGTCTAGGCTGTGTTCTATCTGCAACATTGTATAATATATAATCAGAATTATTAATGAGGGATGTTCTAAGTAACACTGAAGGAATAAAAGTTAATGGTAAAGTAATATCAAGTAAACGCTATGAAGACGATACTGCTTTTATCACAGATAGTGAAGAAGCATTACAAAAACTGGTTAACAGATTAGTGGAAAAAGGTGAAGAACATGGTTCCAATTCATGCTTTAAAGACTAAAGTAATGGTTGTTTGTAAATTGAAAATGAATCCTAAAATAAAAATTAAGGTAGACAATAGGGAACTTGAATAAGTGAATTTTTTTTAGTATTTGGGTAGTAATATTCGCTGTGATGATGAAATCAAAACAAGTATAGAGAACGTAAAAACAACATTTAATAATCTAAAAGGCCCAATAAAACTGACATTGAGTTCAGTTTGAGAAAAGGGCTGCTGAAAAGCGTTATATGGCAATGACTGATTATGGATGAGAAGCGTGGTCACTTTCAGCAGACACCAGAGAGGTTAGCGGCCTTTGAAATGTGGTGTTATAGGCGAATGTTAAAAATTAGTTACACTGATAGAAAAACAAATGAAGAAGTATTAAAATTGGCAAAAACTTCAAAAGAAACACTTGAAATCTTGATATATACAGAAAAGGGAAATATTGATGGGTAGGTTAGGTTAGGTTAGGTTAGGCTAGGTTAGGTTAGAAGGGCCGGGGGAAGGCAGGAACTACTAGCATGGATGACTGAGACTAAAAACTGGGTCCCCAAGAGAGATACAAAACCTTTGAGGATTCTTATAAACAGTCCAAAAACGTTTAGAGTGGAGAACTGTGGTCGCCAACCCTCACATATGAGAAAGGTACTTTGATTAATTGTTTGTATGTGCACAGGGACTTTTTGATTACCTGTATAGAGACACACACAGACACGTACACACACATAAAAAGACAGATTTTTTATATAAATTCTTTGTGTGTTTTTAAGTACAAGTAACACTATACAGGTGATGATAAACGTACAGCTCTAAATTCCGTATTTGTAAGTGAACTCGTTAAAGGCAACAGTCGAGCATCTTTGTTGTGTTAGTTTCAATCAACTGTAATGGAATTTAAATTACAAATAATTATATTATTTGCTGAATTGTGATCATATCTTCTGATATTCAAATGATTTAAAAAGTAATTAGTAAATATAAAAGCTACCTTGAGTTTAATGTTTTTCTTATACTATATATATATAATACAATGATCCGGAATAATGTTTGTATTTTGAAGTTCATGTAATTTTGTTTCTGTGTCTATACTTTGGTTTGTAGGTGAATAAAATGTAATTAATTGTTCTTGTACCTGTACCTATACATGTATTTTTTCCAGACGGATAAAATATCTGTACCTGTACTTTAATTGCATCACTACCCCTGTTTCTAAGCTGATTAAACACCTGTACCTTTATTTGCATATTTACCTGTACTGTGTACCACTTTTTCTCGATAAATAATATGACTCGAGGTACGTTTAACGCCCATGATGTTTCCAGACTTATTCCAGAATGATTTCATGATAGTACAATCATGGACGCGTACAAACAATGTATGTACACTCTCAACAAAAACTTCTCCAACACCTGGGCACGATGGATGTGAGAATTAGCAGAATGGGGCTTGTCATCTCGGAATGGTTTCAGATTCTTCGTTCATTTTTCATCTTGTATAGTGCTTATAGCGTTCGAGAAGTTTTTGGTAGGAGCGACAGAGCAGGGATGGAAACAGTGTTAATAGTAAGTCGATGAGACCTAGGATAGCCCATCAAAGCCATGTATCCAGTATGGGTCCTTATACGAAACACACGCACAAAATAATCATTATCGTTTACTATGAACTTTACATTATGTTTCTCTTCAGTGTAGGATGACTCCTGTACTCCCTTCATGTTGTTGCAAATATCACCAGCCTGTGTAACACGCCCCACAGAATTAACTACCCTCGTCGTTGATGAAAACATTGGGCTCTAATGAGTTGATAATAACGCTAAACAAGTTTCCAAAAAATTAGATCACTTTCAAAACAAGGTTATTATGGAAATTTTTGGACAAAGGAAATTACTCACCGAGGCAGGATGGGATTGTGATTTTTTAAAAATGTTTTTTTTATGTAGTTTTCAATCTGTCTCATATGGGATTACTGTCTTTATCTCTCTTTTCCTTGGAGTAATGAGAAAGATTTTCCGACGCTGTAACTTCTAAAAATATGTTCTAAATGTACAGTACAGTGTCTTGGTGACATAAGATGATATTCTGTTTGACCACACAACCCCAACGCCTCGCTTGACGCGTTGCGTCTCTTGTATTCGCACATCAATTTGGTCCTTAGACACCTCACTCCATCCCTATCTCTGGCGTCTATAAACACAAAGGTAATCTCTTATGGAAGTTCTGATTATAATTTGATAATTTACAATCTACTGTAAATATAACAACGGGAATTAATGGAACATATTTATTCTATTTTACATACGAGTGAAATTACCAAGTTCAGAATATTTATTAGACAGCAACCACCTTAAATATCCAGCCAGCCTCTTGTATTCCAGTTTTGGTCAGTAGGAATTTCTATTTCAACGGTATTTAGTTCATAGATATGATAATAGATAAGATGCACGGTTTGATAAGATAATTTAGTGTCTATATCGCAGATATTTACTGAGTTCCAATATAGACTAAGGGAAAGATCCCACCCAGCCTAGAGTGCTACAGTTTAGTCTTGTTTAGTCTGCAACCAGAGTATTATACACTATGGATGAATAAGTTTTCATTATGCATTTTGCATTGACCCGCAGGGGTCAGAGATGTTTTCATAGCAAGCATGTAGTAAGCATTTATTCAGCCTGTTCAGACGCAGTTGCTTTAGTCACGTACACGGTCTGGCGACAGTATGTCCACCAGAGATGTCTCAATATGACGATATCACCTTTGAAGCTCATTACTTATTTAATTAATGGTTCGTTCTTATTTGATAACTAGGTATATTGATTATCACTAGTAATACTTCCAACCATTTGATGCAAATTATTAGCCAGATTAGTTAGATATTTGCAACGTCAATTAAGGATGATTCACGGCTCTAACGAGACCATTTCCAGACAGCTTTTCAGTAACGCTGCTGACATTGATTCAGGTGTTCATGTCAACCCTTCCTACTGGTAGAAGCTTCTAGAAGCTTGGACCCATGCATCATCCTTCGTGACGTCATTGTCATTTAGCCGGGGAAGGTCCGCCCAGGTATAGCTAGTCAGGCTCTAGCTGGACACCACACATTACTGATCTACCACTGAGCAGGAGCCTGAGAGACCCCTTAAGTCCTAGCAGATCTAAATAGCATCTCTAACACTGCTCTCAAGCTCCCAGTCTCAGTCCCAGATCAAGCGGGTCAGCCTCTCTTTAGATACAAGTATAAATATATATCCGTACATGTAACTGCTTGTATCCGTCCACCCATCTCAGAGAAGTGAACGAAGACAAGCGATTTTTTTAACACTATCTGGTAATTCCCTAAGTAAATGTGAGTCTTCAGAGGAAGTTACAGTGAAGTTACAGTGAAGTTACAGGGGAAGTTACAGTGATGGCAGCACGACGGGATCTTCCTAACCTAAGAAGAGAGTTACAGTACCTACTCATCTACCTACGTCTACAAACGTTCACTTCAACGTTCAACAGTGACGCCGTAACTGACGTATGAACACGTCATTAAACAACGCCGACTACAACGTCTTCGGTGATGCAGTGACTGACGCATAAACACGTCATTAAATAACTTCAACTAGCACATCTTCAGCGACGCCGTGACTGACGCATAAACACGTCATTAAACAACGTCAACTATACATCATCTGTGACGCACCAGATGATGTAAAGGCCTGGACTTTGGGATATAAATCTCTTGCCAGCCTAATCAGGATCTTATAAAAGGAAAGTCAAGAACCATGGGTTTCCAAGGGGTAAGAAGTAACCGTTAGAGATTGACATCTCTTTACTACGAAAATACTCACAATAATTGACACCATTCACACAAATATCAATTAAACAATTATGGGAGTCAAATAATTACGGGAGTCAAACAATGTACAGATATTTCCTACGGCGGCAGCTCAGTGGAATGTTCCGTTAATGCGGTGGTCAGCTCTCAGGGGGAAGGTCCAGGGCAGCTTCCTCACTTGGCGTTGGTGGGCGATGTCTTGCCACACAGGAGAGACGCCAGGGCACGGACGGTGGATAGGGCGTGGAGGAAGTGGCGATGACGTGGTAGCCGCGGTAGTAGCTGGAGTAGGTGTCCGGAGATTGACAGCCGAATAGTGAAGGACTGAGGAATCAGCCCACAGCCCCAGGAGCCTCAGATGAGCACACAACCAGAATTGTAATCGAACAGTGGGGGAAGTGCAGCTGTGGTGCTGGCTGGGTAGTGTTTGATGTGTGACGGTGCAGCAGCGACCTCCTCACCAACGTCTACCCCCCTTAGTGGGGCCGCGAACAAGCAAACGAGCGGCGGACAACCATCCCGCTCGTTACTGCCCTTACACCCCTTACACGCGACCTTGACAGCCGATCAACTGAGAGAGGAGTACACGGCTCTCCACTGAGCGACCATGGGAGCTACACAGCCAGCCACTCTCTCCTGCTATTACTTCTGACCAGGTTAAGTGGCCTTTACACTAATTGTACTCATTGTTAATTAACCAGTGAAGTGTTGAGTTCATGACTTACCTGAGAAGTATTTTATAGTCATTCTGTTCTGATTATTTGGACAATTTTACAGACATATGTTACTGTATATTTTATGTGAAACCAACACTCTCTCTATGCCCCATAGTTATAATTCACGACGTAGATCGTCTAGTGCTCCTATTACCTTAGTGTTTAAAAGGTTTAGGAAACGGTTTAGAAGAGCTAGTTTTAACATGTCTCGCCAAAATACCCCTCCACCCACCCAGGCTGTAAATCACACCTACACCAATCTCGACCTCAAGTACCCATTCTTTTCAGGGGATTTGAGCGAGATTAAGGCTTGGTTTGCCAACAATGTAGAACTTGCTAGGTCTAAGTGTTCTGGTACGAACCCCACAGATTTTCAAATAATTAATTGTGCCCACAACTTAATTGACCACAAAGATTCTCAATCAGAAGCCAGTTTAATTGCCGAGTATGGGGACATGAGTAAGATCTCTACCTGAGCTGAATTTAAGAAAGCTTAGCGTTCTGCCTGTTCAAATGAACGTCAGACTGATTTTTTTCAACGTTGCATGAATATTTGACAATGGAACGAAACTCTGGTGAAAAACCCTCACAGTTTTTTGTGCGTGTTGATCGTGCAAGACAAAACTTACTTAGTTCACTCACGAAGTCTGCATGGATAGACTTACCTTCAATTAACAGGAGTAACCCTGGTACGAGTGCTGAGTCCATTGTCAAGTTTTTATAATTTAGTATCATTTTATGTAGTGTTCTTACACAGGTTAGGCGTAAGGTGTCTGAAGCTATTACAACTCCTGATATTACATTAATGGAGTTTATGGAACTTATTAATTGTAAGGGAAGATTTTCTATGGACGTTTTGGTCTGTACAGTAACAATTAAACCTAAGGACAGCAATGAGTCGTCCACAGGTGCTAAAAAAACATAAACCTAAGAAAAAGGGACCAGTAGTTTGTCACTTTTGTGGAGTCTCTGGTCATATTAAACCAAAATATTCAAGTATTAACTCTCACCACACTATTTCAGCGGCTCCTGACGGGCGTGCTCCTGCTACGGGTTACAAGCCTATTACACCTTCTCCACAGGGTACGGGTTCACAACCTCTGTCACAACCTAAGAAGAATCACTCAGCTCCGGCAACAGGGAACAAGTACTGTTTCATCCACAGAGTCAGGCCACACGACACACTAGAGTGCTATAGATATCAACAGTTCCTACAGTCACAGGTGAACCCTAACACAGTTGCTCTTCCACAACGGGAAACCTG
Organism: Homarus americanus; assembly: GCF_018991925.1. Classification (NCBI taxonomy): domain Eukaryota; kingdom Metazoa; phylum Arthropoda; class Malacostraca; order Decapoda; family Nephropidae; genus Homarus; species Homarus americanus. The sequence goes on along the minus strand of NW_024728429.1, from coordinate 45,118 downwards.
CAATTTGCCTCCTCAAGTAACCACTTAAATAATGATACTTTATCAGTTTCCAGTACCTGTGATCCACTAGTGTTGTCTTTATCCCAGATCTTTAACACCTTTCTCCAGGCGCGAGGGAGAACAGGTCCCGCTGTGTGGGGTAAAGTGGGTCAGACTAATATTTCAGTCTTTTTAGATACAGTTGCTGAAGTTAATGTCATAGGTTCTCATGTTTTAAATACTTTAACTACGGATTCCTATTATTGGACAGATATTCAACTACCTCGTATTACAGGTATAGATGGTCCAGGAGTTAACGTTACAGGTGCCATACAGCTTAATCTTAAATTGGGGATTACTCACATAGATTGTTTGACCTATGTTGCGGACGGAATTTCCATTCCAGGGCATTTGTTAGTCGGCTTCCCGACAATGAAAGCTCACTGTATAGTAATAGTCCCTCATGAGAATTTAATTACTGTCAACCAAGAAATCGTTAGTTTAGCCGCGTATGTACGTCAAACTCCTAATACCGTACGGAATTACGGACTAACCGACGAGTCGTCTGAAGTTAACGAGGTTTCTGTCCCCACTAATTTAGATAGACAGATTCTTTCACACGGAAACGACCCATCAGGTGAAGTCTTCAATCCAGCGGTGGAGGGCTGGCCCACAAACTAACCTTTACTACTTCTCAGGCGTGTGCCCAGGAAAACTAACACATCATGTACACTTGAGCCCTGATCAGTTAACCGCAGTTTACCTCAGGCTAGATACTAACTGGTTAGAGCAGCGGGGTCTCGATCATACTAATCCTAGATTTAAGATTTGCTGTCTCGCCCAGCCGACCACGGTGAAGGCGAGAGGGATTAACATAGACTGTTCGCTACACCAGAGTCATAATGAAACGGCGAAACTCTACTTGGCTAGTTGACTCCTTTTCCAACAACGTCTCAGGCGTGGTGCGAAGGTTGTTGCATCCTCTGTTCTTAGGGGATCCATTAAGGACGAAGAACTCAATGATTTTCAAGTCGCTGTAACTAACTCAGTGCCTAACGTACTCACAACACAACACAATGTGATACTGAACAATTATATAACTCCAGAATAACAAGTCCTCCTTCATTAATTAACGCTAGCCACATTCCTCCTACAGGATTCATCAAGGCCTTACCTATAGTGTTAGACTTGCTCAACAAATACAGGTCAGCCATAGCACTCAAGGGAGAACCTCTGGGACAGACCCACCTTGTTCAACACCACATTAACGGGCAACCAGGTACTAATCCCATCTACATACCTGCATGCCGCCTCCCTCATTCACAGAGAGCTACGGTAGACAAGTGTGTGGAGGACATGCTTGCCAAAGGCGTAATACAAGCATCTAATTCACCTTGGAATTCTCCATTGTTACTTGTCCCAGAGCCAGATTGTACCTGGAGATCCTGCGTAGACTATCGTCGTCTTAACAGAGTCACTATCCCCGGTCGTTTCCCGATACCTTTGTTGGGAGATCTGTTGAAGACTCTAGGTCATAGTAAAGTTTTTTCAACCCTGGACTTGCTATCAGTACACGAGCTACTAGTCCTTACGCATGACACTCCACAGCTAGCTCACCCAGGCAAGGACAGATGCATTAAACAGATGTGGTTGAAATACTTTTGGCCCAAGATAGCTCAACAAATTTCAGAGTATGTGGACAATTGTCAAGTTTGTAACGAGAATAAAGGTACTACGTTAGCACCTCCCCCCGTTCTCAAGGGTCCTACACCCTCTCGACCTTGGGAGAAGGTCAGCATGGATGTTTTAGGTGGTCTAGTAGAGACTCATCATAATAATAAATATCTTTTAGTAATGATAGACACGTTTGCACGTTACTGTGAATTAGCACATATCCCTGATAAAAGCGCAGAAACAATTGCCCGAGCCTTTAAGAGTCGTATGCTCGACAGGCATGACACTCCTAACGTTCTATTTACAGATAACGGAGGTGAATTTAACAACGTGCTATTAAATAAATTGTGTGAACTGTATCACATTAATAAATATAATATCACAGCCCCTCATCCTGCACCCAATGGGATGGCTGAACGCCTTAACAGGAAGGTTCTTAATTATCGTCGTACTAACTTTGATTTTACAAACACGAACCGGGATGAGTGTATGTCTGACGAACAAAGTTCCATTAACAGTTATTATCATGAATCCATAGGCGACACACCGCACTTCGCTCTCTACAATTATGATAGACGACTTCCATTCGAGGTTGAAGTAGGGAGACAATTAATTTTCGGTGACAATTTCATCGTCGAACGGTATCGACAGTCCAAAATAATTCACCAGCGAATTACGCATGAGTTAGAAAAGGCGACTAACGCCTTCATCGCCGAACGGAATAAAAGTACACGACCCATTTGTGATGTCCTAGGCCGTCTAGCTATGGTTAAAATTTATGTTAGATCCAAAACGGACCCTCTGTTTGTCGGTCCAGATAGAATTGTACAACACGACTCGGGTCACAGGTTTCAACTGAAACACTTACATACAGGGGAAACAAGACATGAACACGGGGACAATATCAAGCTTCTAAAGCCTCAAGGAGCAGCCCAGTCACATAGTGCCGCTGAACCTTGTGTCACCCCAACTGATCTTTCTTCTACATGTCAATTGTGTACCAGATCTACGTGTGACGGACATTGCTGTTCTAATGAGTAACCTTACTTGCAGAACCATGATGTTCCTACTCATTCTCTGACTGATTCCGGGGTTACTGACACACGAGCCAACATGGCCCGGTTGTTTAATGTCTCCACCCCAGAATGTATCACTAATTAGGCAGATGTTCGCAATACACGTGCAATGTGAACCTTTATCTAATATTGTAGCCACGTTTTCTAATTTGTCTAACGACTTGGTTCATCTCAAAAAAAGGCTTAATGAGTCTACTGTGGATGACACTCCTATTCACTCTCAATGGACTTGGCAACTGGAGCGTACCAAATCATCTTTGGACCTCATTATTCAACAGTTCCCACATTTCTACATGGATACAACCACCAAACCTTCTCCTATTACTCCCCCTGCACATAGTGACGGGAGTAGAAAGAAGAGAGGCCTTCTAAATTTTCTTGGTTACATTAAAAAATCATTGTACGGAGTAGCCACAGAAGCTAACTTAGCCCAGTTGCAGAACAGATCAATGTGCTTAAACAACAGGCAGATCAGAATTCCGCAGTTCTATCCCACCAGTCTCATCTAGTAGCCAATCGCCAATCATGGTAAGAAGCTAGAGGAAATTAAGAAGACTGTCAACGAGTTAGTGAATAAGGTTAACCTGAACTCACTTATTCTTAATACCTTGCAAGAGCAATTCATCATAACCACTATGATAGACTCCCTGTCAAGCCAAGTAGAATATTATTGTAATTATTTTATCTAATTAGTAAACAGCCTTAACTTGTTGAACAGGGGAATTGTAACTCCCTCGTTGTTGCCTTTCAGTGAATTAGCTAAGGTTGTAGGGATTGCTAATAGTTTTCTCAAACTTAAGCCTGATACTGATGCAGCCTTGTTGCACCCACTGACATTTGTGACAGACAAATCTCATCCCGCAGTGGCTTCAGCCTTGGTGGTGTTCGCGGTGATTACCACTATAAAAACCATAATTGCTTTAGTCTTCTATGTAAAGAAGCAGCTTTGTAAACCAGCTATAGCTAAATCTGCTATACAGGCAGCTATCCCTCATATTATGCATTATGCAGCCTAACGCAGTACATAGTGGCAGTCATTGGAGACCATCACCATGGTAGGCAATTAGCAATACCCAAGTGATAGGATTCTTTCCTTTATGCAGCCAACCGAGGACGGTTGACACTACGTGGCCGAACAATCTGTAAGCATTTAGTGTTGTTTAGTCTGTAACCAGTACAGCAACCAGAGTATTATACACTATGGATGAATAAATTTTCATTATGCATTTTGCATTGACCCGCAGGGGTCAGAGATGTTTTCATAGCAAGCATGTAGTAAGCATTTATTTAGCCTGTTCAGACGCAGTTGCTTTAGTCACGTACACGGTCTGGCGACAGTATGTCCACCACAGATGTCTCAATATGACGATATCACCTTTGAAGCTCATTACTTATTCAATTAATGGCTCTTACTTGATAACTAGGTACATTGCTTATCACTTGTAGACTTCCAACCATTTGATGTAAATTATTAGCCAGATTAGTTAGATATTTGCAACGTCAATTAAGGATGATTCACGGCTCTAACGAGACCATTTCCAGACAGCTTTTCAGTAACGCTGCTGACATTGATTCAGGTGTTCATGCCAACCCTTCCTACTGGTAGAAGCTTCTAGAAGCTTTGACCCATGCATCATCCTTCGTGACGTCATTGTCATTTAGCCGGGGAAGGTCCGCCCAGGTATAGCTAGTCAGGCTCTAGCTCAGGGGTTCTCAACCAGGGGGGAATTCCCCCCAGGGGGGGAACTGATTCGGGAGCAAGAGATATGTTCGATGAGAAATCAATCACAGAATTTTGGCCCTTGATGTGCGATTCCTACCCAAAAGTGGCAGAAAGAGCTATCCGTGCATTGCTTCCGTTTGTGTCGACATATCTTTGTGAGTCAGGCTTTTCAACTCTGTTGCAAATTAAAACGAAGCAACGGAGTAGATTAGAGGTAGAAAATGACCTGCGTTGTGCCCTTTCAAGCACTCCTCCGCGTATCCCAGAATTAGCAAAGAAAAACAATCACATTGACTGTAATCTTCATCTGAATAAAATTAATTACAAATTTACAATATCCTGGTATTCTATTGAACTTTTTGTTTATTGCATTACGCTTCAGTTTGGTCTGTTAAGTAATTCATTATAAATAAAAAAAAACTATTTTACTTTTATTCAAGTTTTATAAATCCATCAACATTTTCAATTGGCATTTAATTTGTAAAATTCCACTATAAATAATCCATGTAAAATTGTAAATGTATATGTACTAATATGGAAAAAATAAAGGATTTTCAGTATTATATGCATATTATTTGGAATGCACTCTTTGAGGCAGACAATCTAGGAAAGGAGGGGGGAATGACATTCTGACATATGGTGAAAGGGGTGCATGGGGCAAACAAGGTTGAGAACCACTGCTCTAGCTGGACACCCCACATTACTGATCTACCACTGAGCAGTAGCCTGAGAGACCCCTTCAGTCCTAGCAGATCTAAATAGCATCTCTAACACTGCTCTCAAGCTCCCAGTCTCAGTCCCAGATCAAGCGGGTCAGCCTCTCTGTAGATACAAGTATAAATATATATCCGTACATGTAACTGCTTGTATCCGTCCACCCATCTCAGAGAAGTGAACGAAGACACGATTTTTTTTTACAATATCTGGTAATTCTCTAAGTAAATGTGAGTCTTCAGAGGAAGTTACAGTGAAGTTACACACACACACACACACACACACACACACACACACACACACACACACACACACACACCTACACACACACACACACACACACACACACACACACACACACACACACACACACACACACACACACACACACACACACACACACACACACACACACACACACAGGGAAAGTAAAAATTGATGGAGGAACGAAAGGAAGGTAGAGACTGATGAAGAGAGAAGAGGAAGAATGGTGAAAGGAGTAAGGTGAAAAATTCGTCACATCTTCACTATCAGCCTAACACATCTTCACTATCATTCTTAAACACATCTTCACTATCATCCTAACACATCTTCAATAACATCCTAACACATCTTCACTATCATCCTCACACACACACACATCTTCACTATCATACCTAAACACATCTTCACTATCATCCTAACACATCTTCACTATCAACCTAACACACATCTTCACTATCATACTTAAATACATCTTCACTATCATCCTAACACATCTTCACTATCATCCTAACACATCTTCACTATCACCCTCATTATCATCCTAGCATCTTCACTACCCTCACTATCACCTTAACTCATCTTCACTATCAGCCTAAGAACCATCTTCACAATTAATCTCACTATCAGCCACACACAGCACTATCATATCATACAATGTTAATACTACAAAATTTCAACTTCAATATTTCACTGACATTAAATTATTATGATTTCGATGCCAGACGAACAGTTTAAGTTGTGAGTGATTCAGCGATTGATAGATCGATTCATCCCCCACAATCTAAAAGAAAGATAGATCCCTGACGGCACGGACGGGGGTTATTAATCCATCGGTCGATCTCTCCCCCTACAAAAAAAATCGTTGATGGGGGGGTCAGTGATCGATTGATCGATCTTGAAAAAAAAAGATGATAAAAGATCCCTGACGGAGCTACCGCCAGGGGATCCAGTGACTGATCAATAGATTCTGAAAAAAAAAAGATCCCTGACGGCGCGGCCGCCGGGGATTCAGTGATCGATTGATTGATCCTGAAGAAAAAAAGATCCCTGACGGCGCGGCCGCCGGGGGTTCAGTGATCGATCGATCAATCCTGAAAAAAAGATAGATTCTTGACGGTGCCGCCGCCGGGGGTTCAGTGATCGATCGATCGATCCTGAAAAAAAATAAAAGAGGGATCCCTGACGGCGCCGCCGCCGGGGGTTCAGTGGTCGATCGATTGATCCTGAAGAAAAAGAAACGGAAAAAAACGAAGGTAGATCTCTGACGACTCCATCGCCGGGGCTTCCAATGATCGGTCGATCGATCCTGAAGAAAAAAAAATAGATCCCTGACGGGGCCGTCGCCGGGGGGTCAGTGATCGATCGATCGATCCTGAAAGAAAAAGATAGATTCTTGACGGTGCCGCCGCCGGGGATTCAGTGATCGATCGATCCCGAAAAACAAAAATCCCTGACGGCGCCGCCGGGGGTTCAGTGATCGATCACCGCCGCCGGGGGTTCAGTGATCGATCATCGCCGCCGGGGTTCAGTGATCGATCACCGCCGCCGGGGGTTCAGTGATCGATCATCGCCGCCGGGGTTCAGTGATCGATCACCGCCGCCGGGGATCAGTGATCGATCACCACCGCCGGGGGTTCAGTGATCGATCACCACCGCCGGCGGTTCAGTGATCGATCACCGCCGCCGGGGGATCAGTGATCGATCACCACCGCCGGGGGTTCAGTGATCGATCACCACCGCCTGAGGTTCAGTGATCGATCACCGCCGCCGGCGGTTCAGTGGTCGATTACCGCCGCCGGGGGTTCAGTGATCGATCACCACCGCCGGGGGTCACAGTGATCGATCACCACCGCCGGGTGTTCAGTGATCGATCACCACCGCCGGGGGTTCAGTGATCGATCACCGCCGCCGGGGGTCAGTGATCGATCGATCGACCCTGAAAAAAATAAATAAAAGACGGATCCCTGACGGCGCCGCCGCCGGGGGTTCCGATGATCGATCGATCGATCCTGAAAAAAAAAGATCCATGACGGAGCCACCGGGGGTTCAGTGATCGATCACCACCGCCGGGGGTTCAGTGATCGATCACCACCGCCGGGGGTTCAGTGATCGATCACCACCGCCGGGGGTTCAGTGATCGATCACCACTGCCGGGGGTTCAGTAATCGATCACCACCGCCGGGGGTCAGTGATCGATCGATCGATCCTGAAGAAAAAAAAGAGAAAGATCCCTAACCTAATCTAACCTAACCTACAACACCACACCCGGCCTACAGTGCCATAATACCACACCCAGACTAGAGTGCTACAACACAATACCCAGCCTACAGTACTACAACACCACACCCAACTTACAGTGTCATAACACCACACCCAGCCCGTAAACCCACAATATCACAGGAATAACTCAAACATTATTCACACTCCCAGAACACAGAGACAACACAGCACACAAATGTAATTTTACTTTCAACACAAGTAAAAAAAAAACCTCCGAAAAACCTCCGTATACACAATTAAACCAACAACACATAAACCACAGTGTATAAACCTATTTCCTGTTTTAGCGACAAGAGGAAATTCTGTGAGTGAAAGTTCTGACTACACAGTGATAATCCCACGATATATAGAGGAGAGAATGTTACTATTAGTGTCAGAGGCAGGACAACACACATGCCTGGAGAGTGTCGTCAATACCAGCGGTGTGGCGGAGTGTAGGGAAAACGCTTGCTGGCCCAGTGAGGTGAGCCACCCATAACAACTCCATAAATATCAAAGTTCCTGGCTGTGTGTGTGTGTGTGTGTCTGTGTGAGATACAGTATATATATATATATATATATATATATATATATATATATATATATATATATATATATATATATATATATATATATATATATATATATATATATATATATATATATATATATATATATATATATATATATATATATATATATATATATATATATATAGATAGATAGATAGATACACGCACGTCTGTGTGATATGGCCGCCACAGAGAACACCGGCCGGACGAGGATTCTCAAAGGTTCCTGCATTACATTTTTCCCCCTGAGTGACTGGCTGGAGGTGTGAGCGAGAGAAAATGTCCCTAACTGCATCCTTTTCTCTCAAAGGCTCGTTACGTCATAGTTTCCTCTCGAGCTAGAGGTGTGGGGACGAGGACGAGGACGAGGACGAGGACGAGGACGAGAACGAGAACGAGAACGAGAACGACGAACGACAAAAACGAGATTTAGAACGACGAGAAGAAGGACGATATAACTGCCTCACTTAAGTTACGACAAAAGGACAGCCGGACAAAATGGCCGTCAATCTCTGTTAAGACTCTACCTAACATGACATCAACTTAAAGGTTCGTATCATGAATATTTCTCGTTATTGCAGATGTGGCACCACTGCTGACCGACACAAGTAAGAGATAAGGTTTACATTGTACATGTTGCTCAGACTACTGCTGTGATCTCCCGCACTAAATTATGTACCACAACACTGATCTTGGCTAAAGTTGAGATACTCTACGTACACAGACGCTCTCCTATACCAGGGACGAGAAACTTGATAATAAACCTTGAGACCTGAAACTGAAACTTGAAACTTGAAAATGAAACTTGAAACTTGAAAATGAAACTTGAAACTTGAAAATTAAACTTTGAATCTTAAAAAAGAAACTTGAAACTTGACAAAGAAGTTTGATAATTGAAGGAGAAATTGGAACTTGGAGAAGAAACTTGAATCTGGAAGAAAATTTTGAAACTGGCGATCAAAGACAGGAACTAGTTGCCGTGACGTAATTACTCGGGTCAGGTCAGTGAACACGTAGTTGAAGAAAATAGGTGGTGGAAAAGCTGGTGGTCAGGTGACAAGTAGAATTCAGTGGGGGACAGGGAGGCAGTTGGTGGTAGGGACTAGGGAGGCAGTTGGTGGAGGCGGCAGCTAGGTCAGTACACGGCTGACAAAGTATTTCTCGCAAAGAGTAGGGCAGGAGGGTGAATTCTTGGGGTCAGCTACGTCCTTACTAGTCGAGAGGCTGGTCCACACACTGCTGCTTGCCACTTGTAACCCGCCAATGAAGTTCTAACAAGTTTTGCAAGAAGTCCTCCAAGTTCCTTTAATTACCAGGTGACTTTCTCAAGACCTCAACCTGACGAAACTACAGCAGGAGCGAGGGCTAGAAAGAGAGTGGAAGAGAAAGAAAGAAAGAAAGAAAGAAAGAAAGAAAGAAAGAAAGACACACACACACACACACACACACACACACACACACACACACACACACACACACACACAGGCATTCACCGCAAGAACTCTGAACCAACGACCACATAATTCTTCCGAAAGATTGGATAACGAAGGAGCATAAAAAAGAATAGAGTTACTGATCCCCTCCAATCGGAATTAGCAACCTTAAGTGAAGCGATAAATTTCGGAAAAGTTAATTTGGTATGGGAAATGTCTTGGCCTAACAACGGCGACCCGTCCAAACTTAACCTCTTAGTCATGCTGAGGTGCCGTGGGTGGCGGTCACTGCGGTAATGACGGTGGGGAGGAGGAGGAGGAGGAGGAGGAGGAGGAGGAGGAGGAGGAGGAAGAAGGAGGAGTTGGGAGGAGCAACAGGAAAGGAGGAGGGAGGAGAAGGAGGAGACAGGATGAGCAACAGGAAGAGGAGGAGGAGGAGAAGGAGGAGGAGCAGAAGGAGGAGCAAGAGGTGTTGGAGGAGGAGGAGGAACTGCCGTGGGTGACTCTGTAATGAGGTAATGCTGGTGCAGAGGAGGAGGAGGTGGAGGAGCAGGAGGAGGAGAAAGAGGAGTTGGAGGAGGGAGGGAGGAGGGGGCAGGAGGAGGAAGAGGGGAGGAGGAGGAGGGCAAGAGGAGAGGATGAGTAAGAGGAGGAGAGGGAGGAGCAAGAAGAGGAGGAGGAGCAAGAGGAAGAAAAGGAGGAGGAAGAAGAGGAGGATAAGAGGAGGAGAGGGAGGAGCAAGAGGAGGAGGAGGGAGAAGGAGAAGGAGGAGCAGGAGGAGGAACAAGAGAAGTTGGAGGAGGAGGAGGAGGAGGGAGCAGGAGGATGAGCAAGAGGAGGGAGAAGGAGGAGGAGGGACAAGAGGAGTTAGAGGAAGAGGAGGAGGAGCAAGAGGAGAAGCAAGAGGAGGAGGGTCAAGAGGATAGAGGAAGAGGAGGAGGAGCAGGAGGAGGAGCAAGAGGAGTTGGAGGAAGAGGAGGAGGAGGAGGAGGAGCTGCCGTGGGTGATTCGTAATGTGGTAATGACGGTACGAACGAGGAGGAGGAGAAGAACGAGGAGGAAGAGAAGAACGGGGAGGAGGAGAAGCAGGAGGAGCAGGAAAAGGGGTTGGAGGAAAATGAAGTGGATGTAGAAGAGAAGGAAAGGGAGGAGGAAGACTAGAAGGAATCAGAAGAAGAGGAAGTGGGCAAAAATTATCTAACCTAACCAAAACTGACCACCACACCACCAATCCATTTCCCTAGCCACTACCCCCCCCCCTCTTTCATCCCCACCTCACCACTCCCACCGCCCGTCCTACATCCTGTCTATCCAAAGTCCGTAGTATCTGGGACAAGAAATCGAGAAATCAAGTCATTTTCGGTTGTACAATTCTGGATTAAAATTCCCTGGACACTTTTATCAATATCTGGCGTCATCCCTACTTGAGGGTCATTGAGAGAGAGAGAGAGAGAGAGAGAGAGAGAGATACCGATATATCTATTACTTCGTCTGTCGGTCTTATCACCCCTAATATATAACAAAAATTTATTCCATCCTTTCCGATAACTATTATATTATCGTAGTAAAGAGTGAAGTTCCAATTCTCATCTCCTCCTCACCTCTTCCCATCTCCCCTGTTCCTGCCCTCCCATATTTCTCCTCCACCTCCACCTCTGCATCTCCCATCCTCCTCCTCCCCATCTCCTCCCTCCTCCTATCTCCTGTTCCCGCCTCTATGTTCCTCCACCTCTACTTATTCTCCCCCTCCCAATTTATCTCTACTTTCTGAGAGGTTTATCCCCCTCCTCCTGCACCCCTCCCTATTTCCTCCCAATCCTCCCAACCATCTCCATTTCCCGTACCCCTTTATCTTCCCCCTCCTCCCTCATTCTCCCTCTCCTCCTTTCCTATTTCCACCCCTCCCACCCCACTATGAGGATGGTGTTAAGCGGCGGAAATTGACACGAGTCCTTAATGAGTTCTGGGACATTTGGTTAATTGCGAAGCCTGAAAAATCTCCCGCTAAGATTAATGTTGGGAAGCTATGGGTGTAGGGGTGTGGGAGTGTGGTGGTGTTAGGGTGTGTGGTGGTGTGTGTGTGTGGAGTGTGTGTGTGTGGCGGAGTGTGTGTGTGTGTGTGTGTGTGTGTGTGTGTGTGTGTGTGTGTGTGTGTGTGTGTGTGTGTGTGTGTGTGTGTGTGTGTGGGAGTGGAGGAGGTGTGTGGTGGTGGATCGATGTAAGGGTGTATGGAGGGGGCAGGTGTGGTGGGGTATAGATGTAGGGCGGGTGGGGTGTGTGTGTGTGGTGCTTGGAGTGTGGATGTGAGTGTGGGTGTAGGGGTGTGGGTGAGGGGTGTGGTGCTTGGAGTGTGGATGGGTGAATGGGTGTGGGGGTTGTGGGATGGATCTAGAGAGTATGGGAGTCGGGGTGTTGGGGGTGGGGTCGGAGGGTGGATGGGTGTGGATGTCGTGGTGTGTGTGTATGAGTTCTGGATGAAGGGATCTGTGTGTTGTTTGGTGTATGGATGTGATGTGAGGTGATGTGATGGAGCAGGTAAGGATATGGGGTGAGTAGGAGAGGTAACGGTATGAGGGGATGTGGAGGTGTGGGAGTGGGGGTAGTTGGGTGGAGGTGGATGTTGGGGTGTGGGGAGGGGGGAAGCTTTAGTAGTTAGCTGAGTCATAGCTGATGGCCAAAAAAGCTAAAAATGAGAATTAAACGTTCGTGACAGACGCTGAGTGATCGTTGTTCGCTTAATTTTGGGGAAGTGATGGTGCTCGTATTTTTCGGGTGCGTCGTTCAGCTCTATGAATATATAAGAAACTCTCTCACACACACAAGCAGAAACATCAGAACAAGTACATGCAGATGCTGGTATAGATGCAGGCACAGGTGCAGGTACAGGTCCAGGTACAGTTATTGACACAGGTCCAAGTACAGGTCCAGGTACAGGTAAAGGTACAGTTATTGATACAGGTACAGGTCCAGGTACAGGTAAAGGTACAGGTATTGATACAGGTACAGGTACAGGTCCAGGTACAGATCAAGGTACAGTTATTGATACAGGTACAGGTCTAGGTACAGGTAAAGGTACAGTTATTTATACAGGTGCAGGTACAGGTACAGATACAGTTGTTGACACAGGTACAGGTACAGGTCCAGGTACAGGTAAAGGTACAGCTATTGATACAGGTACAGGTCCAGGTACAGGTAAAGGTACAGGTATTGATACAGGTACAGGTACAGGTAAAGGTACAGTTATTGATACGGGTACAGGTACAGGTCCAGGTTCAGGTAAAGGTACAGTTATTGATACAGGTAGAGGTACAGATCCAGGTACAGTTCAAGGTACAGTTATTGATACAGATACAATAATTCCTGGCAGCCACCGTACAATACTCCGATTAATATAATGCAACCAGGCAGAGTGTTGTAATACTGACGACACAAACCCTCACCAGAACCTGTGTACAAAGATAAAACATTTAGTTCGATCTCAGTGAAATTTTTAAAGGGTTTTTGTTGTCTAATTCATCAACTGGTCAATATGAGGTTATTAAGTGTGTTTAATTCATCTGTGTTAAGTTGTTAAATTTAACGGAGAATTTTTGAGAATGTATCATTTTTGGAGTAGGTGAAGTGTGGAGGCAGTAAAATATGTGTTTCTTATATCTTCTCTTATTGTAAAAATTACCATAAGAAAATTTAAGAAACCAGTTTTGTGTCTGAGATTAATTATGTCAGTTAGGTGAGATGGTTCAACTGAGGATTAGAATCCCGAGCTTGTTTCACCTGAAGTCTAAGCACCCTAACGCTAACCTAACCTAACCTAAAGCAAACTTAACCTATCCTAATGTTAACCTAACCTAACCTAACCTAACCTAACCAAAACTAATCGCTCCAGTTAGCGTTAGCATGGTTCATCATCAAGTGAAATAAAGTAATGGTCTAATCTTCAGGAAATCAGATGAGGAGTTCTGAGGTGCCAAATAATGGAGAAAAAAATATTTTACGAAGCTTATGTAAGGCAGGTAGAGGTACAGTAAGTCCTTCTCACCTGTAATTACAAAGGAAATTTTAACAAAACATTATTTGAGAATTCATCTTTGAGTTTTACACTTTTTTTTATCAAGTTATGGAGAAAAGTTAACGTAGGAACTGCAAACACTTGGTCTCACTTGAAAGAATACATGGTGGTTGCCTATTGGAACAGTGTAAGTCAAGCTGGGTTGCGCTATGTGGTGCTTCGCTCACACACACGCACACGCACACATATCTCTCCTACTGCCTGCTACCTCCTTCCCCAACACACCCCTTCCCCGCCAACCCCTCCCCCGACCAACACCCCACATCCATTCCTCACTACCCCCTCCCACCATTGTCACCCCACATCCTTTCCTCGCCACCTCCTGCCCCACTGCCACCCCACATCCTTTCTCCATCACCCTCTCTCCCCGCTGTCACTCCACATCCCTGCCCCATCACCCCCTCCCTCCACTGTCACCCTACATCTCTGCCCCAACACCCCTCCCACTGTCACCCCACATCTCTGCCCCAACACCCCCTCCCCCAACTGTCACCCCACATCCCTTCCTCGCTACCTCCTGCCCCGCTTGCAACTTTCAGTGCAATATTGTACCATTGCATTGTTTTGTCACTGGGTCTTGTCTCTCTCTCTCTCTCTCTCTCTCTCTCTCTCTCTCTCTCTCTCTCTCTCTCTCTCTCTCTCTCTCTCTCTCTCTTTCTTTATATGTTTCGTTATCTCTATTTTCTTCTCTTTTTCTCACTTCTCTCTCTTTCTTATTTTCATTCTCTTTCTTTACGTTCCATTTACGCTTTTACATTTCTCTTTAACTCGCTCTTTCGTTTTTCGTTTTATCTCTATCACACGCTCCCACAGACCTGGCAAACAACAGTTAGGTTAGGTTAGGTTAGGTGCAGTGATAAGTACAGGTACAGTACAGATACACACACAGGAACACAAACACACACACATCCACACACAAAACTGTCTGCTCCTGTTCGTGTTGATAAAATATGACACAATACACAAACAATGTTAATCACTATTTGTACATATACTAATACAGGTAAAGATATAAATATAGGTACAGTTACAAGAACATATACCGATACAGATACAGATTCAGGTTCAAGTTTAATTACAAGTACAGATACAGTTAAAAGGACAAATATACAATACCTTACTAAACGCAGCACATAAACACTCCACCACGTCACAACACATAACTCATCTCGTTTCTTCTCGAGGGATATTATACACTAATTGTCCCAGTCGAACTACACCTGTTGCGTCAGTGTCGACCACTCCTGGAACACCTCGGTAATGGTTAGCCTCCACTGAATAGTAAGTAAATGGGAGATGGATAGTTGACAGAATAATAAAGATGGAATAATGGAATGCGTGGATAATTGAATAGTGAATGACATAGATGAAATTAATGAATATGTGAAACTTACTGTGGTGGGCAATACCTTGGTTGGAGGCTTGACGGATTCAAATAGACATACAGACAGACACGTACTGGCAAAGGAGAGAGAGAAAGAGAGAGAGAGAGAGAGAGAGAGAGAGAGGTGGCTAAACTTTGACCCTTTACGCTAAATCTCTCCAGGAGCATTATCAAACTCAAGCTGCCAAACTTTCCTTTCGCCAGCTTAAGATCAGCTTGCGGGCGGTAACTTGAGATCTCAATCTACAGTTCCAGCTTAGACGACACCAAGCTGGAGGTGTTCAGTTTACGACAGGCATTACTTGTTTACAGGGTGATGAACTGGCTTCCTCCCTCACCCTGTCTCTTGTAATTTTCTTAACTCTCTCCTCTCTCTCATTTACCCTCTCTTTCTCTGTCTCCCTTACTCTTCTTCCCTCTAGGTCTCCTATACTCACACTCTACCCCCTTCCTGTTTCCCATAATCTCACTTCTCTCTCCCTTCCTCACTCTCTTATATTTCTCCCTCCTTTACTCTCCCATCTTCCTTCCACCTTAACTCACCCTCTCCTTCCTTTACTCTGCCTTCCTCCTTTCTTTACTCTCCCTTCTCTTTCCACCTTTTACTCTTCCTTAACTAGACGTCATTTGAATTGCTTTCTCGTCGTAGTAATTCTCACAAGAGACTCAAGATACAGTCTTTACCCGGCCAAGACACTGTGGGGACATGGCCGAGACACTGTGAGAAAACGGCCGAGACACTGTGAGGAAACGGCCGAGACACTGTGAGGACACGACCGGGACGCTGTGAGGACGCGGACGAGACACTGTGAGGACACGGCCGGGACACTGTACTGTAACGGTACACTGTGAGGACACCGGGACACTGTGATGCTGTGGACGACACTGTGAGACACGGTGTGAGACAGAGGACGCGGACGAGACACTGTGAGGACACGGCCGGGACGCTGTGGGGACGCGGCCGAGACACTGTGAGGACACGGCCGAGACACTGTGAGGACGCGGACGAGACACTGTGAGGACACGGCCGGGACGCTGTGGGGACGCGGCCGAGACACTGTGAGGACACGGCCGAGACACTGTGAGGACGCGGACGAGACACTGTGAGGACACGGACGGGACACTGTACTGTAAGGTCGCGGCCGAAATACTGTGAGGACGCGGCCGAGACACTGTGAGGACACGGCCGAGACACTGTGAGGACACGGCCGGGATACTCTACTGTGAGGACTCGGCTGAAACACTGTGAGGACTCGGCCGAAACACTGTGAGGACTCGGCCGAAACACTGTGAGGACTCGGCCGAAACACTGTCAGGACACGGCTGAAACACATAAGAACTGAAGAACATAACAATGGAGGAAACTACAGCGGGCCCATTGGCCCAAACTGGGCAGTCCCGTTTACACCCAACCCCTATTGCTCATATATCCGTCCAACCTATGTTTAAAGCTATCCAACGTATTCGAGTTAATGATGATATTTGGTAACTCTATTTCCAAACCAATGTTTACCTATTTCGCGCCTAAATCTAAATTTGTTTAATTTAAAACCATTGCTACGAGTTCGCTCCTGGTTGGATAGTTTAAGTACCTTTGTGATATTAATTTTGTTTAATCCTGACTTCCAGCTATGCACCTCGATCATATCACCCCTCACACTACGTCTCTCCAGGGAGTGCAAATTCTTCCTCTTTGATCTGTCTCTATACTCGAGGTTCCTAAGGCCCGGGATTAAGTCTTGCCATTCTCCTTTGTATGTTTTCTAGGGATCGATATCCATTTTGTAGTACGGTGACCAGAACTGAACTTCATAATCCAAGTGAGGTCTCACAAGCACGAGGTATAGTTTTAGGATAACCTCGCTAGACTTGTAACTAACATTCCTTTGCATCAACCCTTGTTTCGAGCAATTACACACTTTTGTCTTGGTATAAGATTCTTGCATAGCATTACCCCTAAATCTTTCTCACAGTCGAATTTCCTTATATCAAGGTTGTTCGTCTGATATTTAGTTTCTCTGTTTACATATCCTAGGATTAGTACTTTACATTTGTCCACATAAAATATCATCTGTCATTTTCAGACTATGAAATTTTTTTTTTAGATCTTCGTGTAGATTTTTGGAGTCCACGTCAGTTTTAATAACTCGCCCTATTT
Source organism: Homarus americanus (assembly GCF_018991925.1). Taxonomy (NCBI): domain Eukaryota; kingdom Metazoa; phylum Arthropoda; class Malacostraca; order Decapoda; family Nephropidae; genus Homarus; species Homarus americanus. Next base: position 27,813 of record NW_024728429.1, on the reverse strand, counting down.
TAGTGTTGTCAGCAAATTTACTTATGTTACTGTCTACGCCTATATCTATGTCGTTTATGCATACGATTAATAGTAATGGTCCAAGTACTGAACCATGGGGTACTCTGCTAGTGACTTTACCCCAATTGGATTTAGTGCCATTAATGTTGTCTCTCTGTTTTAGGTCCAATAACCACGCCCTAATCCAGGTTAGACTATCTCCTCTAATTCCATGAGCCTCCACTTTACATATAAGTCTTTCAGGGGGATCCTGTAGAAGGCTTTGCTAAAGTCGAGTTACACCACATCATATTCGTGTCCGTTATCCACTGATTCAAAAACAGTTGAAAAGAATATTAATATATTTTTCAGTCTTGAACGCCCATTTTTGAAGCCATGCTGGGAATCACTGATTAATTTGTGTTTCTCGAGGTGATTTCGAATTAAGACTAAAATTATTGCTTCCAATAATTTGCCTACAATTGCTGTTAAATTAATTGGACAGTTGTTAGAAGATAGAGATCTATTTCCCTACTTGAAATTCAATATCACATTCTCTATCCTCCAAGATACTGGTACTACACCAGTTTTTAATGACATGTTAAAAACGTTTGCTAAGGTCATACTAAGTTCTTCCTTACATTCCTTTAATACTCTGGCGAATATCTCATCGGGACTTGGCGATTTATTGGGTTTTAGTTTATTTGTTTACTGACATCATTACTAGTCACTATTATATCTTGCGCTAGTCAGGCCACACCTCGATTATGCTGTTCAGTTTTTGTGCCCTTATTATAGAATGGATATCAAGTCACTGGAGTCGGTGCAGCGAAGAATGACGAAAATGATTCCGGGACTTAGAAACCTTCTCTATCAAGATAGATTAAAAAAATAAACTTGCATTCTCTAGAAAGACGAAGAGTGCGGAGAGATAATGATAGAAGTATTTAAGTGGGTGAAAGGAATCAATAAAGGAGATATAGAGAAATTTCTTATAATATCCTAGTTGGATAGGACTCGTAGCAACGGATTTATGTTGGATAAGTTTAGGTTTAGGAGGGAGATAGGAAGAAACTGATTCACAAATAGGGTGGTGGACGAGTGGAACAAGCTTAGCAACTTCGTAGTAAGTGCCGGGATGCTAGAAAGTCTTAAAAGGAGGCTAGATAGATTCATGGACGATAGAGGGTGGTTGTAACTCCCGACAGGAGCTGCCATGCACAGGCCAACTGACCTATTGCAGCCTCCTTATTTTCTTATGTTCTTATATTCTTATCTCACTTAATCTATTTTCTTCACTTTCTCTGTAGATAGTTGGTGCCTCGGGTATCATGTTTAAATTTTCGATTGTGAAAACTGATGTAAAATATCTGTTCAGATTAATGCTCATTTCTCCGACGTTTTTAGTTAGTTCTCAGGTATCCGATTGTATTTTCTAATCTTGTCTCGTGTTTTAGTTTGATACATCTGGAAGAATTCCTCAGCATTTGACTTCGCCTCCCTTGCTACCTCCAGTTCATTTAATTCCTCTTTGTTTTTCTTATCTCCATCTTCACCCTACTGGCCAATGCCTAATAATATTCTCGGAGGTAAACGTAACCACGATTGATTCTCCTACCTATAGCCCTCCTTTGTTCTATAATATTCTTTAAATAATTATTTATCTATTTAGGGTCATTGTTATATGATCTGAGTTTTCTGTATGGTATTTTCTGCCTTTGTGCATTAAGTAACTCATTACTTAAATTATTATGGAACTCGTCAATCTCGTATCTCGGGGTCAGGTTACCCTCAGCGGTCAAATTTTGGTGAGGTTATCGTTGTCAGGTCTCTTGGTAAAATGGGGTCACTCTCTGTGGGTACATTATGTGAGGTCTAGTTATTTACTACCTCTTGTGAGGTCATGTAGTTCACCCCTAAACGTAATACCCAATCTCTCAGCTGCCTTTTCAACATATCAAAGTTTACCCTTCTGAAATTTGTGATTTTAATGGAATTTTCCTTGCAAATGCCATGAAGTTCTACTTTGAATCTCACTTCTTTGTGATCCCTGTTGGCCAGTTCGCTCCCAACGTCGACATTACTAAAGAAGTTTTCCCTGTCTGACAGAACAAAATTTAGTATATAATTCCCCCCTGGTGGTTTCAGCTATATGTTGACCTAGGAAACAGTCCAGAACTGTCTCAAGAAAACCCTCTGATTCTGAGTTACCCGTAAGGTCAATCCAATCTATTTGACTAAAGTTAAAGTCGCCTGCTATGCAGACTTAGCTATGTCTGGATGCCCTGTGTATTTTATCCCAAAGTACTCCTATGATTATTTTTTTCTACCATCGATTATTTCTATCCAAGTTATTTCTGCAATCCGTTCAGTTTTTTATTTCCTTATTGATATCAAACTTAAAATATATCCCTGACATAGATTGCTACCCCTACTCCTTTTCTTATCATCCTATCTTTATGAAATAATTTGTAACCTTTAATTTGGTACACGACAGGTAGTAGGTAGTAGGCAGCTATCAAACAAGAAGGTACTACCGCTTTGGAAGATATTGGAAGCGAGAGGGCAGTTCAAAAGATGTCGAAGTCTATAAACTGCTAGGAGAACATATGAGCACGGGGGTGGAGGAGACTGCAGTGGGAGCGGGTTACAGGGTTACAGAGAAATAGTGCTAGGAATTATGACAAAACTAAATTAGGCAGGGAGTTAAAACCTAAACGTGACAAAGAGAGGACTCAGAAAACGAAAAAGTTAAATGTCTACTACGCAAACAGTAAAGGATGAGAAAAAATATGGATGAAATCGGGGCGTTGGTATGTACCGAAAAAATTGATATAATAGCATTCACCGAAACATGGATAAACCTAGACTCACATGAGTTACCTGTCGAATACCAAATTGCAGGTTACAAATAATTCCATAACGATAGGCAGATTAGGAAAGTAGGCGGAGTAGCAATCTATGTCAGGGATAATCTGAAGTGTGAAATAAATAATGATATAAAAACGGAGCGGAATACAGAAAAAAATTGGATAGAATTAATCGATGGTAAGGAAAAATTAATCACAGGAGTAGTATATAGACCTCCTAATCTTGATAGAGTTAATGAGCGACTTATTTGGGATGAAATGGGCAGGGCTTCCATACATAGTAAAGTCTGTATAGTAGGCGACTTTAACCTTAGCCAAATAGATTGATTGACCTTAGGGGTAACTCAGAATCAGAGAATTTTCTTGAAACAATCCAGGACTGTTTCCTGAGCCAAAATATAAACATATAACCGAACCCTCCCTCCCCCCCCTCCCCCCTGGGTAATAATATACTGATTTAGTTCTGTCAAACAGAGAAAACTTCATTAGTAATGTCAAGGTAGGGAACGAACTTGCGAACAGCGATCACAAAGAAATAAGATCCCAATTAGAATTTCAGGGCAGCCGCAAGGAAAATTCCACTAAAGTCCCAGAAGCAGCTGAGAGAAGGGGTATCACGTTTTGGGGTGAATTACATGACCTCACATGAAGTGACCTCACACAATGTACCCACAGAGAGCGACATGATCACGAGATCTGAGGTTGACGAGTTCCGCAACAATTTAAATAATGAGTTATGTAATGCACAAAGGCAGAACATACCATTCAGAAAACTCAGAACAAACAACACTGACCCTAAATGAACAAATAATTATTTAAAGAATATTATTGGACAAAGGAAGGCAATAGGTAGGAGAATAAATCGTGGTGAAGTTTACCTCCGAGATTATTATAAGGTATTGGCCGGTAGGGTTAAGACCAAGATAAGGAAAGCAAAGAGGAATAATGAACTGAAGGTAGCAGAGTCAAACCCAAAGGGATTCTGTCAAATGTATCAAACTAAAACACGAGAAAAGATTGGACCAATACAGTCAGATACCGGCGAACTAACTGATAACGACGGAGAAATGAGCAATTATCTGAATCAATAATTTTCAACAGTTTTCACCACCGAAAATTTAAACATGCTACCCGAGGCACCGACTCTATACAGAGATATGAAGAAAATAAATTAAGCGAGATAGTAGTGACTAGTAACGATGTTAGTCAGCAAATAGACAAACTAAAGCCTAATAAGTCACCAGGTCCGGATGAAATATATACTAGAGTATTAAAGGAATGTAAGGAAGACCTTAGTATGCCCTTAGCAAAGTTGTTTAACTTGTCTTTAAAAACGGGCGTAGTACCAGAATCCTGGAGGAAAGTGAATGTAATACCGATTTTTAAGAAGGGAGATAGATCACTATCCTCTAACCAATCAGTCTAACATCAATTGTAGGCAAATTACTGGAAGAAATCATTTCAAACTTTATTCGAAATCACCTGGAGAAGCACAACTTGATCAATGATTCCCAACATGGCTTCATAAGCGGGCGTTCATGTCTAACTAATCTATTAACATTCTTTTCATCAGGGGACGAGGGGCACAATTTTGATGTGGTATATCTCGACTTTAGCAAAGCCTTCGACAGACTCCCCCACGAAAAACTCATAAGAAAAGTAGATGCTCATGGCATTTAAGAAGATATTCTAAAATGGATTAGGGCGTGGTGACAGGACAGGAAACAGCGAGTGAGCATTAGCGGCTCTAAATCCCACTGGAGTAACGTCACTAGTAGAGTTCCCCAAGGCTCAGTACTTTTACCATTATTATTTATTATATACATAAACGACATAGATATCGGCATAGACAGAAACACATGAGTAAATTTGCTGGTGACACTAAAATAGGGCGTGTAATTAAATCTGACGAGGAGTCCGCAAAACTACAGGAAGATCTAAAAAAAAATTTCGAATGATCTGAAAAATGGCAGATAAAATTCAATATGGACAAATGTAAAGTACTCAGCATAGGAAATGCAAACAGGGAAACCAGATACCAGATGAACAACGATGTTATTGAGAAATCCGACTGCGAGAAAGATTTAGGAGTAATGATAAGTAGGAATCTTAAGCCAAGTAAACAATGTATATTTGCTCGAAACAAGGCTACTAAAGTACTTGGGCTCATACAAAGGAGTGTTAGTTACAAGACTAGCGAGGTAATCCTAAAACTATATCTTGAGTTTGTGAGACCTCACTTGGATTTCGCAGTTCAATTCTGGTCACCATATTACAGAATGGATATAGAATCCTTAAAAAGAATTCAGAGGAGATTGACGAGACTAATCCCGGGCATTTTGAACCTTGCGTACAGAGACAGGTTGAAGCATCTTAATTTGCACTCCCTCTAGAGACGTAGAGTGAGGGGCGATATGATAGAGGTGTATAAATGGAAGTCAGGGCTAAACAAAGGGGACATTACACAGGTACTCAAACTATCAAAAGGGGGAGCGGGCGAACTCGTAACAACGGTTTTAAATTAGACAAATTTAGATTTAGGTGCGAAATAGGTAAAGATTGGTTTGGAAATAGAGTAGTGGACGAGTGGAACCAGTTACCAAATATCATCATTAACTCGAATACGCTGGATAACTTCTAACGTAGGTTGGAGGGATATATGAGCAATAGGGGTTGGGTGTTAATGTGACTGCCCAGTATGGGCCAATAGGCCCGCTGCAGTTTCCTCCATACGTTTGTTCTTATGTTCTTATGTTCATAATGTATTGTTTATTAGTAGACCCTGCTGCCATATGGCATCACAAAAATTGTGACCAAGTCCCAGGTTGCTTATTGACTTTCTGCCTCATTTACACAACTGCAGGGTCTCAATTGTTTCTCTTACGAGAGATCATATAATATTATTATTATTATTATTATTACTATTATTATTATTATTATTATTATTATTATTATTATTATTATTATTATTATTATTATTATTATTATTATTATTATTATTATTATTATTATTATTATTATTATATTAGCCCCAGGCCCTGATGTGGGCCATTGACCTGTTCCCTGGTGGGCTAATCCCATAAAAAAAAAGCTCATGTAAGTCAGATTATCCACGTATCGGTGACTGCTATTATATAGATTTTTTTTTCAGTACATATCTACGCTCTGATTTCATCCATTTTATTTTTTATACTTCTACTGTTTCCGTAGTAGACATTTAAGTTAGTCGTGATCTGAGTCCTCTCTCTGACGACATGTTTGTGTTTTAACTTTCTGCCTAATTTAGCTTTATCACCATTCCTTGCACGATTTCTATGAAACTTTCGTTTTTTTCTCCTCAACCCTTGTGCTCACATGTTCCCCTAGCAGTTTAAAGATGTCGACATCTTTTGAACTGTCCTCTCGAGAGAGCCAGCCAGGGATGTCACCCCACCCCAAGATAAATGTACCCCATCTTTAGCATAAAGGTCCCTTCTGCCATAGAAGGTTTCCCAATTGTCAATGAATGGAACTGATATTGACTTACAATATCTGTCAAGACTGCCATTGACACCATCTTCCCTTGACAACCATTCATTCGAAACTCTCTTTCTAGGCAGGACACCACATATGATAGGAATCCCTCCCTTCATCTTAATCCGGTCAATAGCTACCCTGAACTTATCAAGGTGTTCTTCACTTCTACACCAGCCAATATCATTGCCTCTTTCACTGAGGCAGATAATGGATTTGTTCCCATTACCAGACACGATAATGTCCATCCTGTCTAATGTATCACCCACCCCAGCTCCTGGCAAACACACTCTCATCCTATTTCTGTCTTTAGTACAGAATACTCAATCTAGATACCTCACTTGAGATCACCAACAATTAAGGTCAGCCTTGTCCTTGATTATCATACCATTCATTTCATCTTCCAAAATACTAAAAGAGTTAGAACACTTAGGTGTTGTTGTTTCCTTTTTGGCATTTTTCACCAGTTTTGTTGTACCTCTCCTTACTATCTTCCACTGGTCTGTGTTATTGTCAGACACAGACGCTCCCCATCTCATATCTTCCTCCTTCGTCCTCTCAGTCACTTCCTTCAGCATCAAGTGTTCGCCCTTGACCTTCTCTAGCCCAACCTTTATAGAGGCACAGAGCTGTTCACATGGTTGCACTGTAAGTTAATCCCTAGGAGCTAAATCGGCCATGACTTTTACTCTAGCAAGGTCAGCACACAACTGAGCGAGGTCAGTGCCAGGACACGACACTGTGAGGACACGGCCGAGACACTGTGAAGACACGGCCGAGACACTGTAAGGACACGGCCGAGACACTGTGAAGACACGGCCGAGACACTGTAAGGACACGGCCGAGACACTGTGAAGACACGGCCGAGACACTGTAAGGACACGGCCGAGACACTGTGAAGACACGGCCGAGACACTGTTAAGATGCGGCCGAGACACTTCGAAGATGTGGCTGAGACACTGCGAGGACGCGGCCGAGACACTCTAAGGATGTGGCCGAGACACTGTGAGGATGTGGCCTTGACATTGTATGTAAGGACACGGCCGAGTGTGAAGACACGGCCGAGACACTGTAAGGACACGGCCGAAACACTATGAAGACACGGCCGATACAATGTGAAGACACGGCCGAGACACTGCTAAGATGCGGCAGAGACACTTCGAAGATGTGGCCGAGACACTGCGAGGACGCGGCCGAGACACTCTAAGGATGTGGCCGAGAGACTGTGAGGACATGACCGAGACACTGTGAGGACATGGCCGAGACACTGTAAGGACACGGCCGAGACACTGTGAGGACGCGGGCCTAGACACTGTGAGGACATGGCCAAGACACTGTTAAGATGCGGCCGAGACACTGCGAAGATGTGGCCGAGACACTGCGAGGACGCGGCCGAGGCACTGTGAGGATGTGGCCGAGATACTATGAGGACGCGGCCGAGACACTGTGAGGACGCGGCCGAGACACTGTGAGGACGCGGCCGTGACACTGTGTGAACACGGCCGAAACACTGTGAGGTCATGGCCGAGACACTGTAAGGACACGGCCGAGACACTGTGAGGACGCGGCCCTAGACACTGTGAGGACATGGCCAAGACACTGTTAAGATGCGGCCGAGACACTGCGAAGATGTGGCCGAGACACTGCGAGGACGCGGCCGAGGCACTTTCAGGCTGTGGCCGAGATACTATGAGGACGCGGCCGAGACACTGTGAGGACACGGCCGAGACACTGTGAGGACACGGCCGAGACACTGTGAGGACGCGGCCGAGACACTGTGAGGACGCGGCCGAGACACTGTAAGGACGCGGCCGAGACACCCCTGACAGAGTTAGGATCAAGCTTTCAACGTACGCTTAGATGATTCAGTGAAGTAAATAATCTTGACCTAACCTAACCTAACATAACCAAACCTAACCTAACTTAACTAGCCTGATCTAACCTAACCTCCCCTCACCTATCCTACCCTTACCTAATCAAAGCTAATCTAACCTATCCTAATAACCTAACCTAACGTTGTTGACCCACCTGTAAATAGGTAACTGTGAATAGGGGGGATAATGATAGATATGAATGGGTTAATCTGAAGGTAATATTAGGTAATGGAAAAGATATTAATCGGTCAAATAATGGATAAGAGAGAATAATGGTAGAGATACACAATGGGTAAAACTAAGGGTAATACTGGATAATGGTAGAGGTATCAATGGGTTAAAATGAAGGAAAGAGCACCAGGAGTAGATACAGACCAGGACAGATGAATGAAATTAAAAAGTTGTGGCGCCTAGTGAGATATAATCATCTGGAAAAATTTGTAAACAGCCCCGAGCATGCTTGCCGTGGAGGCCATGGTCACCAATCCTCAGACAATGATGATTGTATGGTATTTAACGGAATACTATGAAGTGAGGAAGTATGTAGCAGAGTAAGTATGAATTCCAGGACGAAGAACAATGATAATAACACCATAATTGATTTAAGATAACGTGGGAACATGATAATAATGGCCAATAATAATGATGAAGTGATCTTCTTTAACTGTAGGTACTGGAAAACCCTCTCACAGGGTCGATTAAATCCGATTATATCCGACCGTCTAATGCACAACCCTCCCCTTCTCCTCCTCCTTCTCCCCCTCCTACTCCTACTACTCCCTCTCCTTGTCCTTCTCTCCCCCTACTCATCCTCCTCCTCCACTACCCATCCACTTACCCCTCCGCCCTACATCAAGGTTTTTGAAGAGGGGGTTCTTTTGGTAAGAGTGAGCGCCTCCAATCTCCCTACCCCACTTCCTCAACCAGTGAAAACACCCAAACGATCTATCCATCTTACTTAAACTAAAACACAAAGACCTAAAATGGAGTCAAAATTATACGATGACTTTATCCCTAACAAGTCGTAATTCCACCAATTTCCCAAGTCAAGGATAAAAACAAGGAAAACTACGGATGTTTACATATCAGGATCCATTGCTCCGAAAACGCCCAGGGTAATCCGGCAGTAGTCGAGCACAACAACGAGAGAGCGAATCCAGCGACACGTGAACACAGATATAAAGACGAAGAAATTGTGCATCGTCGTGTAAGGCAGAGCAGAATGAGGGACAGATTGTAGCTTAAGTGAAAATATTAGAGTATATGTTTGTTGAGGGTGGCCAGTGTTATATACAGGGGGTGAGGGTGGCCAGTGTTATATACAGGGGGTGAGGGTGGCCAGTATTATATACTAGGTGGTGAGGGTGGCCAGTGTTATATACTAGGGGGTGAGGGTGGCCAGTATTATATACTAGGTGGTGAGGGTGGCCAGTGTTATATACTAGGTGGTGAGGGTGGCCAGTGTTATACACAGGGGATGGAGTGGCCAGTGTTATATAGTAGGTGGTGAGGGTGGTCAGTGTTATATACAGGGTGAGGTGGTCAGTGTTATATACAGGAGGCAGGGATGGCCAGTGTTATATAAAGGGGGTGAGGGTGGTAGTGTTATATACTAGGTGGTGAGGTGGACAGTGTTATATACAGAGGGATGAGGTAGCCAGTGTTATATACTAAGTGGTGAGGGTGTGATGTTATATACAGGGCGTGAGGTGGCCAGTGTTATATACAAAGGGGTGAGGGTGGCCTGTGTTACCAGGTGGTGAGGTGGCCAGTGTTATATACAGAGGTGAGGTGGCAGTGTTATATACAGGTGGTGAGGTGGCCAGTGTTATACAGGGCGTGAGGGTGGCCAGTGTTATATACGGGGGTGAGGGTGGCCAGTGTTATATACAGGGCGTGAGGGTGGCCAGTGTTATATACAAGGGTGGTGGCCTGTGTTATATACCAGGTGGTGAGGGTGTGATGTTATATACAGGGGGTGAGGGTGTGAGTGTTATATACAGGGGGTGAGGGTGGCCTGTGTTATATACCAGGTGGTGAGGGTGTAGTGTATATACAGGTGGTAGCCAGTGTTATATACAGGGCGTGTGTGTTATACAAGGGGTGAGGTGGCCAGTGTTACATACTAGGTGGTGAGGGTGGCCAGTGTTATATACAGGTGGGAGGGTGGCCAGTGTTAGATACTGGGGGTGAGGGTGGCCAGTGTTATATACTAGATGGTGAGGGTGGCCAGTGTTATATCCTGAATGATGTTATATACAGGGGTGGGGTGGCCAGTGTTATATACAGGGGTGAGTGTGGTGTTATATACTAGGTGGTGAGTCAGTGTTATATACAGGTGTGGGGTGTGGTGTGTATCTAGTGGTGAGGGTAGCCAGTGTTATATACTGACAGTGAAGGTGGCCAGTGTTATATACAAGGGGTGAGGTGGCGTGTTATATGAGTGTGATGTTTATATACAGGTGGTGAGGGTGGCCAGTGTTATACTGTGTGTGGCCAGTGTTATATACAGGGGGTGAGGGTGTGTGTGCTAGAGGGGGTGAGAGTGGCCAGTGTTATATACAAGTGGTGAGGGTGGCCAGTGTTATATACTAGATGGTGACGGTGTGAGTGTTATATACAGGGGTGAGGGTGTGATGTTATATTCAGGGTGAGGTGGCCAGTGTTATATACTAGGAGGTGGTGGCCAGTGTTATATACTAGATGGTGACGGTGGCCAGTGTTATAACAGGGGGGTGGGGGTGTGTGTTATATTCAGGGGTGAGGGTGTGTTTATACAGGTGGTGAGGTTGTCGGTGTTATATACAGGGGTGAGGGTGGTCAGTGTTATACTAGATGGTGAGGGTGCAGTGTTATACAGGGGGTGGGGTGGTCATGTTATATACAGGGGTGAGGGTGGCAGTGTTATTCAGAGTGTGAGGGTGGCCAGTGTTATATACGAGGGTGAGGTTGTCAGTGTTATATACAGAGGTGAGGGTGATGGTGATATACTAGATGGTGGGGTGGCCAGTGTTATATACAGGGCGTGAGGGTGGTCAGTGTTATATTCAGAGGGGTGGTGTGATGTTATATACTAGATGGTGACGGTGTGAGTGTTATATCAGGAGTTGGGGTGGTCAGTGTTATATTCAGGGGGTGAGGGTGGTCAGTGTTATATACTAGATGGTGAGGTGTGATGTTATATACTAGATGGTGAGGGTCAGTGTTATATGAGTGGGAGGTGGTTGAGTGTTATATACTGAGATGATGAAGGTGGCCAGTGTTATATACTAGATGGTGAGGAGTCAAGGTGGTATACTAGATGGTGAGGGTAAGCCAGTGTTATATACTAGATGGTGAGGGTGGCCAGTGTAATACTAGATGGTGAGGTCCAGTGTTATATACTTAATGGTGAGGGTCTCAGTGTTATATACTAGATGGTGAAAGTGTGGTGTGTATATGACTAGATGGTGAGGTCGCCAGTGTTATATACTAGATGGTGAGGTGTGGTGTTATATACTAGATGGTGAGGGTCAGTGTATATACTAGATGGTGAGGTCTCAGTGTTATATACTAGATGGTGAGGGTGGCCAGTGTTATATACTAGATGGTGAGGGTAGCAGTGTTATATACTAGATGGTGAGGTGGCCAGTGTTATATACTGAGATGGTGAGGTTGGCCAGTGTTATATACTAGATGGTGAGGGGTCGCCAGTGTTATATACTAGATGGTGAGGGTCCTGAGTGTTATATACTAGATGGTGGTCGCCAGTGTTATATACTAGATGGTGAGGGTGGTCAGTGTTATATACTAGATGGGAGAGGTGGTGTTATATACTAGATGGTGAGGTGGCCAGTGTTATATACTAGATGGTGAGGGTGGCTGTGTTATACTGATGGTGAGGGTCAGTGTTTATATACTAGATGGTGAGGTGCCAGTGTTATATACTAGATGGTGAGGTCGCCAGTGTTATATACTAGATGGTGAGGTCGCCAGTGTTATATACTAGATGGTGAGGTCGCCAGTGTTATATACTAGATGGTGAGGGGTCGCCAGTGTTATATACTAGATGGTGAGGGTGGTCAGTGTTATATACTAGATGGTGAGGTGGCCAGTGGTATATACTAGATGGTGAGGGTCTGAAGTGTTATATACTAGATGGTGAGGTGGCCAGTGTTATATACTAGATGGTGAGGGGGTGGCCAGTGTTATATACTAGATGTGGAGGTGTCAGTGTTATATACTAGATGGGTGAGGTTCGTCAGTGTTATATACTAGATGGTGAGGGGTGGTCAGTGTTATATATACTAGATGGTGAGGGTGGTAGTGATGCAGATGGTGAGGGTGGCCAGTGTTATATACTAGATGGTGAGGGTGGCCAGTGGTATATACTAGATGGTGAGGTCGCCAGTGTTATATACAGATGGTGAGGGGTCACAGTGTTATATGTACAGGTGGTGAGGGGTCAGATGTTATATACTAGATGGTGAGGGTCGCCAGTGTTATATACTAGATGGTGAGGTCAGTCAGTGATACTGGTGGTGAGGTCGCCAGTGTTGATACTAGATGGTGAGGGTCATGATGTTATATACTAGATGATAGAGGTGGCCAGTGTTATATACTAGATGGTGAGGGTGGCCAGTGTTATATACTGGATGGTGAGGTGGTAGTGTTATATACTAGATGGTGAGGTCGTCAGTGTTATATACTAGATGGTGGTCGCCAGTGTTATACTAGATGGTGGGTCGCCAGTGTTATATACTAGATGGTGAGGGGTCCAGTGTTATATATACTAGATGGTGAGGTCGCCAGTGTTATATACTAGATGATGGTGGCCAGTGTTATATACTAGATGGTGAGGTGGCCAGTGGTATAGATGGTGAGGTGGCCAGTGTTATATACTAGATGGTGAGGTGGCCAGTGTTATATACTAGATGGTGAGGGTCGCCAGTGTTATATACTAGATGGTGAGGGTCGCCAGTGTTATATACAGATGGTGAGGGTGGCCAGTGTTATATACTAGATGGTGAGGGTCAGTGTTATATACTAGATGGTGAGGTCGCCAGTGTTATACACAGATGATGGTGGCCAGTGTTATATGACTAGATGGTGAGGTCATGTCAGTGTTATAACACTAGATGGTGGTCGCCAGTGTTATATAAGATGGTGTGAGTGGCAGTGTTATATACTAGATGGTGAGGGTCATGTGTTATATACTAGATGGTGAGGTCGCCAGTGTTATATACTAGATGGTGAGGTGGTCAGTGTTATATACTAGATGGTGAGGGTCGCCAGTGTTATATACAGATGGTGAGGTCGCCAGTGTTATATACTAGATGTGGTGATGTGCATAGAGGTGGTCTAGTGTTATATACTAGATGGTGAGGTCGCCAGTGTTATATACTGGGTGAGGTCTGTGTTACTAGATGGTGAGGTCGCCAGTGTATATACTAGATGGTGAGGTCGCCGAGTGTTTATACTAGATGGTGGGGTCGCCAGTGTTATATACTAGATGGTGAGGTATAGATGGTGAGGTGGTTAGTGTTATATGACTAGATGGTGGTCGCCAGTGTTATATACTAGATGGTGGTCGCCAGTGTTATATACTAGATGGTGAGGTGGTCAGTGTTATATACTAGATGGGTGAGGTGGTCAGTGTATATACTAGATGGTGAAGGTGGCCAGTGTTATATACAGGGCGTGAGGTGGCCAGTGTTATAGACAGAGGGGTGAGGGTGGCCAGTGTTATAGACAGGGGTGAGGGTGGCCAGTGTTATATACTAGATGGTGAGGTGGTTAGGTGTTATATACTAGATGATGGAAGGTGGCCAGTGTTATAGACGGGGGTGAGGTGGCCAGTGTTATAGACAGGGTGTGAGGGTGGCCAGTGTTATAGACAAGGGGGTGAGGTGGCCAGTGTTATATACTAGGTGGGAGTGGTTAGTGTTATATACTAGATGATAAAGGTGTGATGTTATAGACAGGGGGTGGTGGACAGTGTTATACAGGTGGTGAGAGGGTGGCCAGTGTTATATACTAGTGGTGAGGGTAGCCAGTGTTATAGACAGGGGGTGGTCATAGTGTTATATACAGGGGGTGAGGTGTGGTGTTATATACTAGGTGTTGAGGTGGCCAGTGTTAAATACTAGGTGGTGAGGTGGTTGGTGTTATATACTAGATGAGTGAAGGTGGCCAGTGTTATAGACAGGGGGTGAGGTGGCCAGTATATACTAGGTGTTGGTGTGGTGTTATAGACAGGGTGAGGTGGCCAGTGTTATATACTAGGTGTTGAGGGTAGCCAGTGTTATAGACAGGGTGAAGGTGGTTAGTGTTATATACTAGATGATGAAGGTGGCCAGTTTTATAGACAGGTGGTGAGGGTGCGCAGTGTTATATACAGGTGGTGAGGGTGGCCAGTGTTATATACTAGGTGTTGAGGGTAGCCAGTGTTAAATACTAGGTGGTGAGGTGGTTGGTGTTATATACTAGATGATGAAGGTGGCGTAGTGTTATAGACGGGGGTGAGGGTGGCCAGTGTTATAGACAGGGGTGAGGGTGGCCGTGTTATATACTAGGCGGTAAGGGTGGTTAGTGTTATATACTAGATGATAAAGGTGTGGCCAGTGTTATGAACCAGGGGGTGGTGCAGTGTTATAGACGGGGGTGAGGTGGCCAGTGTTATATACTAGATGGTGGTGGCCAGTGTTATAGACAGGGGTGAGGTGGCCAGTATTTACTAGATGATGTAATGTGATCAGTGTTATATACTAGATGATGAAGGTGGCCAGTGTTATAGACAGGGGTGAGGTAGCCAGTGTTATAGACAGGGTGAGGGTGGCGTGTTATAGACAGGGGGTGAGGTAGCCAGTGTTATAGACGGGGTGAGGGTAGCCAGTGTTATAGACAGGGGGTGAGGTGTGGTGTTATATAGATGGTGGTGGTCAGTGGTATATACTAGATGGTGAGGTGGCCAGTGGTATATACTAGATGGTGAGGGTGGCCAGTGTTATAGACAGGGGTGTGAGGTGTGATGTTATAGACAGGGTGAGGGTGGCCAGTGTTATATACTAGATGGTGAGGGTGGCCAGTGTTATATACTAGATGGTGAGGGGTGGCCAGTGTTATAGACAGGGGTGAGGGTGTGATGTTATATACTAGATGGTGAGGGTGGTCAGTGGTATATACTAGATGGTGAGGTGTAGTGGTATATACTAGATGGTGAGGTGGCCAGTGTTATAGACAGGGGTGAATGGTAGTGTTATAGACAGGGGTGAGGGTGTGAGTGTTATATACTAGATGGTGAGGTTGCAGTGTTATAGACAGGGGTGAGGTGTGAGTGTTATATACTAGATGGTGAGGGTGGCCAGTGTTATATACTAGATGGTGGTAATGATGGTATATACTAGATGGTGAGGGTGTGATGTTATATACTAGATGGTGGTGGTCAGTGGTATATACTAGATGGTGTGGCCAGTGTTATAGACAGGGGTGGTGGCCAGTGTTATAGACAGGGGTGAGGGTGGTGTTATATACTAGATGGTGAGGTGGCCAGTGTTATAGACAGGGGAGGGTGGCCAGTGTTATATACTAGATGGTGAGGTGGTCAGTGGTATATACTAGATGGTGAGGTGGCCAGTGGTATATACTAGATGGTGGGGTGGCCAGTGTTATAGACGGGGGTGAGGTGTAGTGTTATAGACAGGGTGAGGGTGGTCAGTGTTATATACTAGATGGTGAGGTGGCAGTGTATATACTAGATGGTGGTGGCCAGTGTTATATACTAGATGGTGAGGGTGGCCAGTGGTATATACTAGATGTGAGTGGCCAGTGGTATATACTAGATGGTGTGGGTGGACATTGTTTATATACTCGGGGAGGGTTGGCCACTATAATATATTAGGGGGGGTGAACATTTTATGCTAGGTGAGGAGGGGTGGCTACTATCATATACTAGGGGTGAGGTGACTATTATTATATGCTAATGGGTGAGGTGGCCATTACTATCATATGGGGTGAGGTGCACTTTCTTATACTAAGGGAGGTTGGCCACTATAATATATTAGGGTGAGGTGAACATTATAATATATACCAGGGGTGAGGGTGGCCACTATCATATACTAGGTGTGAGGGTGGCCACTATCATATACTACGGGGAGGTTGGCTACTATAATATATTAGGGGTGAGGGTGAACTTTATAATATATACTAGGGGTGAGGGTGGCCACTATCATATACTAGGGGTGAGGGTGGCCATTATCATATATACTAGGGGTTAGGGTGTCCACTATCATATACTAGGGGATATGGGTGTCCACTAGGCGTAAGTCGACACCTTCACACATATAGACTATTTTAATTATTCAACAGTTAAATTGAAACAAACGGAAATATACAGAAAGTCCAATGTACTGAGAATTAAACAAGAATAACAGAAAGATGTTGTATTGAATGGTATTTGTCAGTTAGGCTTAGTGTTTCTGTCTATGTCTGTCTTTGTTTGTGTGTCTGTCTATCTAACAAGACGGGGGCTTGTCTGTCTCTGGTTGTGTTTATTGTGTCGGACAGTTTCTCGCTAACATGTAAAGACGAATAATTAATGGCGAGGTAAAGAAGAGGAATAATTTTTCTTCCTGGCAACAAGGTCGTGGAAATGCACCATGGTTTTGGAGATTTTGGGTTACGATAGGGTAAGTAAGGTTAAGTTTAGTTCCGGTTAAGTTAGATTTCATTAAGTTTAGCTAGGTTAAGTTTGGTTAGGTTCAAACAGGTTAGGTTAAGTTTAGTTAAGTTAGCTTAAGTTCAGTTAGGTTTAGTTAAGTCAGGTTAGGTTAAGTTAGGTTAGGTTAAGCTAGGTTAAGTTTAGTTAGGTTAAGTTTATTCAGGTTAGGTTAGGTTAGGTTAGGTTAGTTAGATTAAGTTTAGGTAGGTTAAGTAAGGTTAGTTTTGGGTAAGTTTAGTTAGGTTAAATTTAATTAGATTAAGTTTAGTTAGGTTAAGTTACAGTAGATTAGGCTGATTAAATTGAGTTCGATTTCATTCGGTAAGTCATCCCGGAGGCGTGGAAACATAAAGACGTGTAGGAGTGGTAATAGGCGTGTAAATGTTCCTTAAAACCACGCCTTTAACTCCCTAAAATGAACATCTCGGTCACAGGTCACCAGGCGAGCGGGCGTGTGTGCGAGTATTTTGTCGTTCGTTTTCTGCATGTGGTCTCTGGGATTTAGATTGATTCAAGTTTTCACGAGGCGCAGGTCTCGGTTCACAGTGAGTGTACTGAGTGGCGTGGCAGTGATATTGGTTCGGCTGAGTGAGTGTACTGAGTGGCGTGGCAGTGATATTGGTTC
Source organism: Homarus americanus (assembly GCF_018991925.1). NCBI lineage: Eukaryota > Metazoa > Arthropoda > Malacostraca > Decapoda > Nephropidae > Homarus > Homarus americanus. Next base: position 10,254 of record NW_024728429.1, on the reverse strand, counting down.
GGCTGATGTCTGATATTGATAGAGACGATAGATAACGATATCAACGACGATAGATACCGATACTAGCGTGAGGGTGATAATTTGAACTAAAATATCTCAACCTTGACGCCTTGCGTTGACATTATAAAAGAAAAACAAGTGACAGTCAAGATAAACAATGATGGACAGACTGTTGACAAGCGGCGGCGGCGCCAGGCACAAGTGAATATTCTCCTGGACATATTTTGGCCTGAGTGAATCATTTGGCGTGTTTAAATTACGGTCAAATTTCCCTCGACACGACACTGGTAATATCTAACGCGTACCGATGGGTTGTAAATGTGGTTGGTTTGATGATTTTTGACGCTATTATATGTGCATGGGTTTGGGTGAACGCTGATTTTCATTATAAATTATGTCGAAATAACAACAATAAGAAGAAGGTCTAAAACAAGGACAAATTAGGGTGAATATATGTTAAAATTACACTTGCCCTCACTACATGACCCACCAAGCAGATGCTGCCAGGTATTGATTAAAAATTTCCAGGGAATTTTAGTCCATAACTGTACACTTTGATGATAATAGTTGGCGTATGTAATAAATAAGATTTTAGAACCATTTTTGGTGTTACAGCTATGGTTAGGTTAGGTTAGTTTAGGTTAGTGTTACACTCATGGTCGAAAATATGACATTAATTTTTTCTGGTGTTGACCTCTGAACTTTGTGCTGCCTGAATTAATTTCCTTCTCCTCGCTCACGATTTATGCACGAGAATATGACTTTAATCTTGTGTGGTATTCCCAATTGAACTTTTGATCTTTCCTAACCTAACCTAACCTAACCTAGCGTCATAGCGGAACTGTTTTGGTTTTACTTAATTTAATATCAAAACTGAATTTTCTGATGTTCCAAATTTTGTCATAAAAAATAGTTTAGTTATCTCCCTGAACGTAAAAGAATGAGATTTGAGAGCAAATGGGAAAGGACTGCTGCAGTCAAGAAAAATATAAAATGTTTATATAGATCTTTAAATTGTGATGTTATCCTTGATTGTTAAGTAAACTAAAGTATTTTAAGAAGAACATTAATGATTGGAGATTATTATGAAATGATTTGTGAGATTTAAATTGTTGTAACTCAATGGAAATTGATTAAAGTAAGTGAATATTTTGTGAAATGATTGTAAGTTATTGCTATACATACTTAAACTTCTCAGTAACAAGTGATGTTAACTTTTTAAATGTTAATTGCAAGATAGATTGATGATTGTAGGTCATGATCATATTAGTGACTACTTGTGAGTAATTAAGACTACGTTACAGATTGTGAGATGCTGAGAGTGAAGAGTGACCTGTAGCTGTGAGCGGATTACTTTAACACAAGGAGAGCTATTTATACACTGATCTGGACTGGTAGTGACCAATTTTTCGAATGTATGATCATTGAAATTATAACAGATTTAGGGAAGAATGATTGTGTTATGAACATTTAAATAATTAGTAGAAAATTATAAAGTGAAGATATGTACGGAAATATTTAACATAAGATAACTGAGACTGTGTTAATTATTAATATCATATGAGCTTGAATTTTAACTTCTAAACGAACGCAGGACCGAAGTAGAAGGAGCGGGGTTGGGCGAGTCATTCTCAGATCAGATATCGAGAAGGAAAGACATGATGTACGTTTCCCTCTGATTCTACACACGTGTTAAATACCCTAGGAGAATGAGATCAATATAATTATTGGGTACTATTTCACTCTTTGCCACTAAACGATTCTCGAGAATTTTATAGTTGCAATCAGTAGTTTTGACAATTGTAAGACACTTTTATACAATGATATTTCTGACGTAAATTACCTTTAAAAGAGATATTAACATTTTATTATGTATGTTCGTTTGTGGTTGTACACACCCAGAGCATCGAAGTACTGTGGAGCACCCAGGTTAGGTTAGGTTAGGTTAGGTTAGGTTCAAAGCTGTTTTTCTGGTAGTTTACGATGTGTTTTGAACGCTTTTTGCCTTGATTTTATAGCAAATCTCTAGATTCTGAGATGGGAAGGGTGGAGGGGGCGTATATCAGAAACTATTGATTTGCGTCAGAAATGAAAGTCAAATTCGTTCTTAACACACCAAAAACCATAAAAAAAAACAGCTTTGAAACTAACCTAACCTAACCTCGCCTAACCTCGCCTAAAACCATAAAAAAACATAATTTCAACTTCGATTTCGCATATTGGCAACAAGTGAAAATTTACTAATTATCGTTATTACCTGATATACTGAAGAGTTAATAGAACTGTATTTGATATATAAATGAATTATATCAGTGAATCATATTGGAATTTATATGATAAACATTGATATTGAATAACAAAATAATTCTTTATTAACATTGTTACATGTGCGATTATTATTTTAAGAATTATACTAACTATGCAATAAGTAATTAGATATAATTTACTTAACAGTGAGCATATGAAATAGCTATTATAATTGATGTTATTTTAAATGAAAAATGAGATACTAAGTTATTATTAATACATTACAGTAATAATCATTATTTTATTTGCTTACTTCTGTGAATGAATTAATTAAACAATTTCTTGTATAAAGTAAACCTTTGTGATTTAAGTGAATAAGTGAATACTTTTATAATTATTACTAAACTAGAATAACTTACTGAAATTACTGTCATATTCGGGAGTGAAACTTGCAGTTGTTTTAATATACAGTAGCTGCGTATTTGTCCAAAGAGGTTCTCAACGTTTATTTTGAACATAAAAGTGGAAGAACACTGGATGAGACAACCAGGGAACGGGACTTATGTACCAGCTAAGTTGAATCACAGTTATAATTATGAATAAAGTGATATAATTTCACTTGAGAAGTGGTGTAATTATAATTGGAAAAATTGTGTGTATGTATGTATGCCTAGTGAGAAGTAATCACTATACAGTAAATGTATTATTATGATGAATATTAAAGAGAATTAGAAAAGATTCTACCCCATAAAACTGTGGTGAAATTGTAATTTCATGTACAGTACAGTATATTCTTTGTGTTTTTACTTTTATAATGTTAAATTTTTTTCTTAATAATTATGTGCATTTTAAGCTGAGAATTCATTTAATCCCATCTTCACTGACAAGAAATTTCTTAATTTCATTAACCCTTTCGTCTTTGAGTTTTAGATGAGGTAAAAATGAAGTTTGAAACACTATATTAAGCTAGTGCGACCAACACTCACTAATTGACTACCACTCAAATCATTACCTGCATTACCTTGTCTAAATAACAAAAAGTAAATAGTATAGTCAAATAATTTGATAGTATATACAATACTTCACTATACTGATAACTGCTGGTGCGATATTAAGAGTGCTATACACCTGTACTGGTGTCAACTGGTGTGACATTAGCAGGGGTAATATTGCTCTGTCACTAACCTAACCTAACCTATCCTAACCTAACCTAACCTATCTTAACCTAACCTATCCTAACCTATCTTAACCAAAACTAACCTAACATAACCTAACCTAAACTAACCTAACGCAACCTAACCTAACTTGAAGATTAGTTCATGTATCTTAACGTCACCTCAACGACCATCATAACTACCCCGAGGTCGTTATAGTCTTAACCACCACCGTTTTTAGCCTCACCTCAACGACCACCATAACTACCTTAGGGTCGTAATAATCACCACCACCACCGCTATAGTTTTGAATATCAACACAGATTAAAGAAAGTGCCTAAGAACCTCCCTCCCTCCCCTGATACAGCCAAAGTTGACCCATTAGCGTGACCTGAAGGGCCATATAGTGCCCCTTCGGTGCCTCAGTTCATTTTTATGCCCCACAGGACACTACATCACTTAGTCAGGGTACATAGGAATCAATGGCGTGTTTGTGTTTGTCTGTATCTCTCTCAGTCTTTCCGTGTCTTGAGTTCGCTTTTAAACTTACAAGACACTTACACGACACTATTTCAAAGTTAATTCCACGTCCATGTCTCTCAAATATGTATTGTCTCATGAATGGTTTATGGTCTTAGTGCGAGACTTTGCCTCAGTACTGTACTGTACACCTGATGAGGCAAGAGTGTGGAGTGTTTAATGTGGTTGAGGTTTAGGTAAGAAAATGGCAAGATATAGTTTACTGGAGGTGTGCTGTTGACCAACGTCTCTCTCTCTCTCTCTCTGTGTGTGTGTGTGTGTGTGTATGTGTTTGTGTGTGTGTGACCCCTGCGTCTATATACACTGGCCACTCCAAAGGAGGAAGCGGCTGTGATTGGCAGCGCCATCGAGTAGGGGGTGGAAGCATTTTGAACTAGGCCTATAGAAAACTAAATGTACTTTATTGAATTAATGTAGACACGATTCATGAAGTTAAGGGACAATTATAAAATTTAAAGTTATTGGGGATAGTTTCCCAGTCTAAATATGTTACGTGTGTCCCAAAGAAACTAGTAGTAATACGAGAAAGATGACGTCATGGGGGGGCAGGAGAGCGCCCTGAGGGATGCAATGCTGACAGGGCCCAGTCAACGCCGGTCATCGACCTAGGCAGATGTTGTCCACTCGCCTCTGCCAAGGAAAACGACCACGTGGCCTCGTCCCTTCCCGTGCACGTTTCATCAGTGTTGCAAGTAATTTTTTTTTTCGATCTCAAACAGTGTTTAGATAGGGCGGAGAAGAATTTAACAGTAGCTAACAGAGTGCTCCTTTTGCAGGGTTCCGAGAACCCACTCGGTTGGCCTGTGGTTGGTCGGTGTTTAGTGGTAGTATAGCTGGCAACGCATTAGGTAAACAGGTGTCCCTGACGACTAACTACGTGGGACCAGCATCCGCACTTTGGTCGATGGTCGATCTGGTTCATCAGATCTCCCCACCTTGGTTCATACAACACCACATCTCTTCAATCAGTCAGTGAACAATCTTACTAACGGGAAAGTAGAACCCCTCCCTCAGCTGGGTAGGGTTCACCTGGTTGTACTCTGAACTGGCCTAACTAGGCGGGCTGACGGTCACTCTCTTCCTGTCCATGAAGTACTGGGTGTAAACTGAGTGCAGACTGAGTGAATGAAAGGTCTCACATTGAGACCGGGAGTCTAGTGGTTACATAGAGACATTCATCCCCCCAGTATTGGGTGTATGTGATTGAATTAACCAAGTCCAGGAGTGTAATCAACGCTCCTCATGGTTGATTGCATACGTGGGACGTATGGGTTCCTCTTCAAAGTTGGTGAATGGCTGTAACACCCTAAAGTATGGGTGTATTCTGAGCCTCTGTGTGAAGCATGTTAAGGGTGATGGTGGTAAAATGTGATTAGAATAGCCAAGTCCAGGTGTGAGATTACCGTTCCTCATGGTTGATTGCACACGTGGGATGTAGGAGTTCCTCTCCAAAAGTTTGTGAAAGGCTGTTAGTACCTTAAAAGTATGGGTGCATTCTGAACCTATGTGTGAAGCATGCTACGGGGTGTTAGTGGAGAAATACACTCATGACTCCTGAAATCTAGAGAGAGTGATGAAAAAACAGCGGAGCACCCGCCTGCCTGACGGGTTATGAGTGATTTTCTCGGTTTCTTATAAATGCCTGACCCTTGGCAGGTTAGTAGTTACAACCTTCTGGTTCTTGGTAGTTAGGACAGTTAGGATTATAGTATTTTGTGGGTCATACCAGACAGGCTATGAGTGATCCATGTTCTTGTGTTATATGACTAAAATCGGGATTTCTATCCCTCAGTGATTGCTATAATTTTGTCGGATGCCCTTAAGGCATGTTCATTGGTGAAAGTAATATTTTTTAATGTTTCATGTGCCACTAAGTGATGCAGGATGTACGAAGGAATTGTTTCAGATGAGTTCCTCGTTCTGGTGTCTGTTCTGGTGTATGTAGTACTGCTGTATTAGTAGTCCTCTCCAGATGCAATTAATATCTTTTAATATTTTTTTTGACACCATGTATAACTTTTGTTTCCCATTGTAGTGTTATAAGCCACTCTAAGAAGTACGCTAGTGCTTGTGTACAATTATTGATTCCGTCTGTAGTGTTGGAAGGAATAGAAGTGTTATTTCTTACCAGTGTGTTTCATTAACCCCAATCACAGGTTCTAGCTATTCCATGGTCACGGAGAATACTTTTATTTAATTGTGTTTGTGCTGGTTCGGGATTTTCTCTGAGGGACGCTTCCACTGCATTACCATCCACTTAACTAAAAAAAAACCAATAACAAGTAGTGAGATATTCCGACCCGTCACACACACACACTCATCTTCTTAATTACGAAATTACCCAGTTTGTACATACCATTACTCAAATTCATGTTGATGGATTCGGTATGTTTAATGAGACTGGATTCTATAATGTTCCTACTGTCAATTGAATTACAAGGTAATATTGAGGAGGCATTATCCCAGTCAATGCAATGCTTATTATCCCTCAAATGAACAAACAGAGCATTGGATTCCTGTCCTGTCCTAACACTATATTTATGTTGTTTAAGCCTAGTTACAAGATCGTTACCTGTCTGGCCTAAGTAAAACATATTACATTCCTTGCAAGGGACCTTATAAATGCAGCCACCTGTATTGTTGGGGGAGTTCTTGATTATAATTTGTTTAACAGTGCATGAGTTTTTAAATGCCTCATTGACATTCCAGGTTTTTAGTTGTAAAAGAATTTGAGAGAAATTTTTGTGAAATGGTAATACTAAGAGATTCTTATGGTCATGGGTGGGCTTGGGATCGGTTCCATAAAAAGATTTCTTAGTAATGTTCAGGCATTTGTCTATGAAAGATCTAGGGTATTTAAGGTTCAAGCCAATATTATAGATATATTTATATTCCTCATCAATGAATTCCGGGCTGCAAATTGTCAAAGCACGTAAAAACATTGATGAAAATACTGACTGTTTGACTCTATTATGGTGGGCAGAATAATAATGAATGTATGAACACACATTAGTAGGTTTCCTATAAATACTGAACTTAAAGGTGTTACCTATTCTGTGGATCAGACAGTCTAGGAATGGCAATTTACAGTCATGCTCTAATTCCACAGTGAATTTGATGGAGGAGGCTAAGTTATTAAGTTGTGGCAGGAAAGCTTTTAGGTCCTCATTACATGGCCAGAGACATAATACATCATTTACATATCTAAACCAGACTGCTGAAAGGTCTCGGCGCTGAATAGTCTGGCGCTGAAATGGGCTGGCGCTGAAACGGCGGCGCTGAAACGGCGGCGCTGAATTGGCGGCGCTGAATTGGGCCATCCCCTGCTACGAACCCTTGAACTTGTCTGCCTGCCTAAACAAGGTATTGGTGATAGTGAGGTTGTATGCACCACACTTTGCTCAGGAGGAGTAGGCTGTTAAATACACTTGCCTAGTCCATTTCTCTCAATGGTTCCCCTGCCAAATGTCAGCATCTCTTCCAACTCTGGCATTGAATTCACCATAGCACAACCTTATCTTCTGGGGATAGCAGTGGTTCTTTGACTAAGGCTATGGCCCCAAGGAGCCATTAATGGCAAGAATTTAGGAGCCACTATGAGCTGTTATAAATTGGTACGTTTCCAAATAATGTTGGGGATCTGAATTAAACAAAACTTGTATTACTTATTTCGACTTGGCAGAAGAGAATTTTCATTCTTTATTTTGTAATTTTGTTTCATCATAACGACAATACAATTTAATATTTATATACTCTGGTGCTATTTTTTTTGTTATGGATTATTTAAGATTTCACAGGTCCAGTCCTCTGCCTGTGTGACAGACGCTGGACTGAGCTGCTGGAACTGACTTGTTCAGTACGTGTTCCGTGTGTCATCCCTTTGCAAGATGATAGGACCAAATGATCTCAGTCTGACCTGGGATACCATCACGAAAACAGTGAGTGTATTGCTCCTGGAACCAGTATTGTGTTTGAGCTTGACTCAAGCATATTATAATTCGGAAATTGGTGTTATTTCTTATTTTGTTTCATAATTCATGTGGTCGCTTTACGTGAGTGAAATATTGTACACTTCCTTTATTAATTATTTTATTTATTGGTGCCACAGTGTTCATAATTATTCTTACTTATATATATAATCCCTCTACCATTTTTAGTGCTAAATTGGTATGACTCAATTATTCTTCTCATTCTTCCAAGTTGGGCAGTGCTTGGTCAGTTGAGTGGGGCGTGTTCTCTGCTTACAGGAAGTACACTTCAGCTTGCTAGCTTGGAGTGTGAATGTTTACCTGTGTGCATGTTTGTGTATGACTGTATGTGTGTTTATGTGTGAGCGTATGGGCGTGTTAAGTGTATGTGTGTGTGTGTGTGTGTTTGCCATTCTAACTCTTGTCCTATTTTTGTGTCCTTTCATCATTCTTAGTCTTTATCACTTGTCTGTTTGTTTGTTCTGGAGGAGGCTACGAGGATGTTGGAAAATTTCTTCAAGGGGGAATGGAGTGAAAAGGTTGAGAACCACTGGGATAGAGGTTGGCACTCTGTTAAGGTCGGCATAAAAGGTCTCCCCTTGATGTTGTCCTCTACATCCAGTGTTAGCATATGCACTGATGAAAAAGGCATGACGTGAGTGATTCAGTGGGGACTCGGAGCGTCATAAGGCGCTCGTTGATCCCAATAGGGCCTTTCAAAGGATCGTAGATGCGTTGGGCGAATGGCAGCCAACTCCATAAATTAGGTTTCTTCCCGCAGCAGACTTACTGTTCCAGAAGAAGGTATACAGACCGTTCTGTATTCATCCTCGTCTGGGAGCTAGGACTCACTGATGGCTGCTATATCGATGTTATAATCAGCCAGCTCTTGCCACAAGGGCAGTTCTTTCTTCAGAAGCTCAGTTGTGCTAGCATCCATAATGATCTGGACATTCCATGCAGTTACCATAAGAGGTTGTAGGCTTTTGTTTGGATTTCAGGATTTTGATTGTGTTTTCGACCGTATATGATGAACCTTACTGAGTAATGATTGCCCAGTCAGATATTTTTTTTTAGGCAGGCTATGCTTTAGGGCACCTAATCTAGCCCCTCGCCATTTGGGGCAGAGCAGAGGGTTCTCAAAAGCGGGGCTGGTCAGTCATATAGACAGTGACCGATTACACTGCTGCCTAAATCCCAGTGCATAAATGATCATCTTATCTGGATATTGATATTATATATTGAAACAGTTTATTTATCCAGAAGAACACAGATACAGAGTCGACTGTAGTCTCCATAATATTAACATGGCTGAGCCAGTTGGGAGCAAGGGTCTCTTTGTAGGGCACCTCGATATACAGTATACTATACATTTATCTCAGAAATATTATGTAACATTGTATACTCAGCAATAGTACGCATAGCATGGTGGTAATAAGAACATATCAGAATGTTAACACTGTTATCACTTCGATATTTATTTATTTTATTTTATTCTATTTTATTTTCATTTATATTATAAGTATATACAAAATTTAAGTGGAATGAAAAAACAATAACTCTGATAAGGAGGAAGCAGTAACATAGGTTGTATTAAGGTGAACAAAGGACAGAGCTGTCAGGATTCTGTTTAGTTGGCAAACATAATTATTGCAATGGTAATTTCTATCTATCTAATTTTAAAATTCTGGATAAAACGGTTTTGGTGGCACAATAAAAGTTAAGGTATATAAAGTAGGTATGCAGAAAATATTAATACTTAGACAATAGAAATTTTTAGGAGTTGGTGTAATGAAAGGAGTGTAGTCTTTGCTCGCATGAGTGGGGTAAGTTGTTCCACCTCACACCATTATCTTTATTGAGGTCTGGGACTCAGAGCAGCATGGGGGTTGGTCTTTAGTAGCCTGGGTGCCTGAAGTTGTATTCCCTGATTATTATGGAATCAAAATAATTGTTAACAAGCAAGTGATTGACAGATTTGTAAGCAATAGGGCGCAGCAGTAGGTGTTAATATCCCTGCATTTTAACATTTTCAGTTTAGCAAATTGCTCGCTGTTTGTGTGGTCATTTTTTTCAAGTAGGTCATTGTCCGCACAACTCTCTTTGTGGTACCAGGGATTGCTTTGAAGAGCCTGAGGCCCCCCATAGTGTGTGACAGTGTATCAGGTGTTGGTAAACAAGACCCAATTGATCTATTTATTGCTGTAAGAGTGAAAGTGACTGTCGAGTGTGATACATGATACCGCGTTGTTTATTGACTTTATTGTGCAATGGCTTGTATTTGGTTTCTACAGCTAAGTTTTTCTCATCAGCAATAACCCTATGAATTTTGTATTTTATTTGCG